>NW_026045986.1:0-163407 GCF_023898315.1 Schistocerca nitens | reverse complement strand
ATTTTCGAAAATCGTTCAAAAGTTTGAATAGAATCTGCTCAGAGTTCCAGCCACGCCATGTGGCTTTACACATAGGAACTCGACGCTGCTGGCAGCTCCAGAACATTTCAGTTGGATACATCGTCACGGGAGTATACATTCATACATTCAGACGTCTGTAATGTCAACTACCAAGAAATATCTGCACCTCTCTAATCGGATGTCACAGTTTGAGAAATGTATTTATTTAATAAAACCCCACTAGGCATCTGCTGTGCATTAATGTTTTTATGCCTGTACAAAACTGAATGTACTTCACTCATGCGCTGGCAGTAATTTCAGTGTCATGTAATAGTGCTACATGTAACTGTATATTAAGACAGGCTGCTGCTTGTGGATGTTACGAAAGTAATTTGAACTATTTTCTGTGTGTCTCAGGGTAAGCACGCAAGTGATCAGCAACTCCACGGTTGGATTAAGGACATGGAACGTGTGAAAGACATGCTGCGCACGAAATCAACCGGATGGTTACAGGACTTGCAATTCGCCAACAAACAGGTGGAGCACTACGAGGTGGAAGAAGACAAGGACAGGCCAGGGCATGTGATAATCAGGTATGAACCAGTGTACACTCAAATGTCTGTCTTACTCACTATGGTTTATTGGAGTTTGTCTCATTTTTATCCATGGAAGTATTCATTAAAGTTATAGAAAACACAGGGGTCATTTAATTCAAAATGGAGTAAAGAACTAGCACTAATAGGCAGTAGTGAAGGATATGGTTAAAGAAACTCGTGATTTACAAAGGTTTTTGACTCCGTTTAGCCTTCGATTTTTTGATTCGTATTGTGTCTTAAAATGTGCCACGTATTACGTAACAGACCAGCGGAGAAAACTGACACAATAAACGACGTTACTGCATTTACTAGAGAAAGTATTGATCGTTACAGACACTTCCGAAGTTTTCATAATTTGCGGAAACAATGATGTGGAACCTGACACGAAAAGTGAGCGTGTCCTCGTGTTATGCGGGACAAAAAAAAAAAAAAAAAAAAACGCTTCGGGAGAAATTACGGTAATACCATGTAGTAGCGACTCTAGTCCAGATACTGGCATCCAGTCGGTGAGGAAAAGAGGATACAAGTCATGTTCATCTCAGTAGATGGAGGAAAAATCTAAGCAGCGATGAGGGAAGATGGGAAGACGTCAGCAGAGGGCAGGAAGCGGATAGCCATCGTTCTTATATTTCGTCCTGTGGTTGGTGTGTTTAAATCAGTCCGTAGCATAGAGCATAAATACTGGAGGTTGTGAGCGGGAGGAAAGCGGAATAGTCTCTCGAGTGGTTGACATATGGGGCGGTGGAATGGAGTAGTGTAGGAGATATGTTGGCACTATGGAGGGTGACCAGGTGGCTTCCTATGTGGGAATGGGCAAGCTCCCAGCAGGCGCCACAGGTCTTGTGGCGGTGTTGTTGGACTCTTTTAGGTGGCTTATTGTGGGGTAGCTGTGGAGGTGGAGAACATG
The DNA here is from genome assembly GCF_023898315.1 of Schistocerca nitens. NCBI lineage: Eukaryota > Metazoa > Arthropoda > Insecta > Orthoptera > Acrididae > Schistocerca > Schistocerca nitens. The sequence goes on along the minus strand of NW_026045986.1, from coordinate 161,904 downwards.
GATTAGGATGTGATTACTATCAATAGGATGAAAGACTCCTGCAGTTATACCTGAAGAGGTCGGTAGGGGAGTCACTTTGGGATGAGTGTGTCTGGGAAATGGGCCAGGTGTTTTGAAATGAAGGTGATCAACCGACATCCACAGTTAAGTTCATCATGGGAACTGATGTGGATATAAAGCTGTGGTCAGTGTGTGGAACGAAATTATGTGCTATAGGATGGCTCGGACAGAGACACGCAGTAGCACAGATCACGGTCAGGGTGGTAAAATACACACTCAGGATAAAGTATTATGCAGGATGATTGAACATGATTTGTAGCCAACTGGAGCTGTTTTTGGGGAACGGTATTGTTACTCCACAATGTTTATTGTGTGGGGATTTTTGGTTTGCTACTCCACATCTGTCATCAGAACTGTGAGTGGGTTACTGGTTCACTGTGTATAGACACATGCAGATAGTGTGACGGGATAAAACTATCGATATTGTGTCAGGCAGTGGGAATGAAGGGAACAGTGATTTCAAGACAGGGGTGCGATACACAAAGGAAGCAGCTAATCGGATAGCAGAGTACTTGTGGAGAGTACATGGGGGGTTTCAGGGTAGCCAGTAGTTTGAGGTACTCTCATGAACACTCGCCAGTTGGTACACATTTAGGGAAATCAGATAGCTTTCAGAGTAAAGTCAGTTCGACTCTGAAACTTTCATCAGTCAACTGTGGAAGTATTTATAACATAGTTCCCAAATTTACTCTCCTCCATGAACGTTCTCAGCCTCAAATTATTCTTGAATTGAGAGCTGGGTAAGACCCAAAGTAAAAAAACTCTGAGATATTTAGCGAGTCTTGGAATGTTTATCGGAAAGACATATTCGATGCCGTAGGAGGCGAAGTGTTTATTGCAATTGACAAAAAATATTCTCATTACTGAGGTTGAATTTGAGTGCTATAGTGAAGTTACGTCGTCGCACATAACAGGACAAGGTGAAACCATATTAGTTGTTGGATGATTTTACCACCCACCCGACTCCGCTGGGACAGATGTGTAGCCATTCAAAGAAGGTAAATAGTCAGCATTGCATAAATATCCAGATCACGCGACACTAGCTGGCGGTGACCTTAACCTACCGAGTATAGACTGGGACGTCTATGGATTCACTGCAGCTCGTGCAGACAGACAGTCTTGTGAAGGACTTTTGAACACGTTTTCCGAAAACTGTGTTGAGCAGCTAGTTCGTCAGCCAGCACAAACAGGCTCGACCTTATCGATGGCGTCACCATAGAGATGGGGATTAGTGATCATGATGTTGTCATAGCGACTATGGTTACGAAAGTTAGTAAATCAGTCGAGAACGCTAGGAGAGTTGATATGCAGTTGTCAGCGTCTCAGACAATAAAATACAATCATTTAATTCCAAAATTATGGCCATAGAAAAATTATGGCTAAAGTTTAAAGAGACTGTAAATCGTGATCCGGAAAAGTATGCGCCTACTAAGTGGATAAAGGGCGGAAAAGACTCTTCGTGCTTTAATAACAAAATTCGGAAAATGCTGAGGAACGAAAGGCTGTTACATTCTCGGTTCAAAAGAGAACGCGCAAATGAGGACAGAAAGATTTGTAGAGATTCGTGCGTCTGTGAAAAGATCTGTGCGCGAAGCACACAACAGCTACCACCGGAGAAGCGGAAAAAGTTTCGGTCCTCTGCAAAATCGTTAAGCGGATCTACCGCTTCTATTCAGTCACACGTTGACCAGTCTGCTTTTGGCGGTAGAATATTCCAAAAGAAAGGCCGAAGTTAAAAAAAATTCCTCGTTTAAGAAATCGTTCACGCAGGAGAATGGTACAAACGTGCCGTCGTTTGACCATCGCACAGAGTCCCGTATGGAAATCATAGTAATGAGTACCGCTGGCGTAGAGAAACGGCTGAAACAGCTGAAAATAAATAAGTGGCAATGCCTAGGTGGAATGCCAGTTTGGTTTTACAAAGAGTAGTGTGCGGCACTGGCCCCTTACTTAGCTTGCATTTACCGCGAATCTTGCGATCAGCGCTAAGAACCAAGCGAGTGGAAAAAAGTGCAAGTGACTCTAGTGTATAAGAAAGGTAAAAGGACGGACCCACAAAATTACAGACCAATATCCCTAACAGCTGTTTCCTGCAGAATCCTTGAACATATTCTCAGTTCGAAACCACTTACCACTTACCGTGCTTACCACGGTCACTTCGTTTAAATATCTGGCCGTAATCTTGCGAAGCGAGATGAAATGGAATAAACATGTGAGGATTCTGGTAGGGAAGGCCAACGGTCGGCTTCGGTTTATTGGGAGAGTTTTGTGAAAGTGTGGTTCCTGTGTGAGGGAGACCCCGTTTAGGACACCAGAGCGACTTCTTGTACAGCATTGCTCGAGTGTTTGGGATCTGCGCCAGGTCGGATTGAAAGAAGGCATCGAAACAATTCAGGCGGAGCAGGTAGATTTCTTACCGGAGTTTCGATCAGCATGCAAGTGTTACGTATATGCTTCGGGGGCTCAGCAGGGAATTGTTGGAGGGAAGAAGACTCTTATTTCGAAGAAAACAACTGAGGAAGTGCAGAGAACCGGCACTTGAAGCTGGCTGCAGAACGATCCTAATGACGCCAGCATACATTTCTGGTAGGGGCCACGGAAGACAAGATACGAGGAATTACGGCTCCTAAGGAGGCATATAGACAGGCGTCTGTCCCTCGCTCTGTCAGCGAGCGGAACAGGAAAGGAAACGACTAGTTGTGGAACAGGGTACCCTCCGCCACGCACCGCACGGTGGCTTGCGGATTATGTATGTAGATGTAGATACAAGGACGATAGTTGAGAGGAATTATTGGTTTCATGTCCGTAAATTTAGTGAAATCATTTTTGGCTTGGTTTCATTTGGAATCGTGAGGTTTTATCTATTCTATTTCATTTGTTTGGTCTTATGACTGCATGCATGAGGGTTGTGGTGTAATAGGTGGCCCCAGTTGTGTGTAGATAAGGACATTGACAGGAGTTTATGACGGCGGTGACGAAGCTGCAGTGGTGGTGGATGTGGTTGGAACTTCCTGCACCGGCAGTGGTGGGGGCGATGGGGCGGGCCGCTGTTTGGGGCTGGCGACGGTGTTGGCGACAGAGGCAGCGACGCTGCTGGAGAGGGAGTCGACTGTGGCGCAGGTGGCGGCGACGGTGGTGGAGCATTTGACGGAGGCAGTGGCGAAGGAGCTGCCAGACTACGGCTCTCTGTGAGTGGTGAAGCAATGAAGACGACGACGAAGGGTGGGAGATGATCGGCGAAGAACCACTGGGAGAGTCCAGGTGAGAGCTGAGGTGCTGTCGAAGTATAGTGGGGCGTGTCAGTAAAACGGAGGATATACTTCGTTCTGGAAATTTTGGGAGGACATTTTGAGGTTAACATGAGTAAAACGAGTCAGAGAATATACTCCACCCGAGAACGTGCTCAACGTGAGTAAAAAGGTGAGGGATGTTGCTTAAGACAAAGAATGTTCTCCGATTACGTATGAATAAAACTAGAGGAGCTTCTCACAATCGGAAAACATTGAAACGAGCTCTTTAGCATTCTTTGAGCTGAGTAAGTTCTGTTCAGGTTAAGTTTTACATACTTTTTGACAGTAATGACAGAATTCATGCTGCTTCGAAGGCAATGAAAGATATATGTAGCCCAACAAAATGCTGAACAGAGATACTGTAGAAGTTTATATGGGTTTCACAACAAGAGCATTACTTGCCTGGTGAACTTCCCTCCAGAAAATCACCAAAGAAGAGGGGACGACCTTTCAAAAGAAGTTAAAATTAAAACATTCTTGCTGCTTTTTACTAGACCTAAGTTTTCAGACTAACGTACAAGAAAACTTCGGTATAGGCCTACACCAAACAACGGTGTCACTGACAATTCCCGATGTTCACCATGGTAACCAAAATTATCTCGTGTTAGAGAACTCTGACACAGTTCCGGCTTGGAGTAGATAAAAAGTCACGTAATTTTAAGATTTCGTTCGCATAACGTTCGCCTAACTTCTATAACTGAAACGTTTTCCGCATGTTGTAAATTCGGTAACATCTCAAGAAAATGCATTTTCGTAACCTGTATACGTAATTGTCTTAATAATTTGTTGGCGCACATAAAATAAACAAAATGAAACATAGTGCAACACACTGGTGCCGGTTCCAGACATGTCGCCCGTTTGAGCGAGCTGAATGACACGTGACACTGCACGTGCTTTGTGTGCCGGACATGGCAGACCACACACACCGAGAACTCAGCAGGGAGCAGAGGTAGTGAGAAAAAGGAACCCTCTCGTCACAGATTATGGCTTCGAATGTTTTGCTCCTAAGAGCTTTCTCAGAGCATGTCCTTTTGCTCCGAGAATCTTCTCCAGAGAACGTCGTCTTTTTTATTCATACGACCCAGCGTGTTTATCTTCTGTTGGATGTCAGTACAAAGTCGAAAACCGGAGATGTAAGAGGGGAGGGGGTCACAGAGCTCCAGCGGCAGTGGTGGAACTTCGGTACCGCCCTCGTAGTCCACGCAGCGCACCATTTCGTGTCTTTCTGTAGTTCACGTATCGCCCTTTACAGTCGGTCATTTCTAAATTCCGCCAATCCACTTCATTACTGGACTCGCATGATACCTTCAGTAATGGCTCCAGCACTACAGGCCAAAGCCGCCTATAGCACACTGACCCTGCCTCTGCACGCAGATTGTCGGCGATTGCCTTCCGTGGCACGCTACGGTCGCAGGTTCGAATCCTGCCTCGGGCATGGATGTTTGAGATGTCCTTAGGTTAGTTAGGTTTAACTAGTTCTAAGTTCTAGGGGACTAATGACCTCAGTAGTTGAGTCCCATAGTGCTCAGAGCCATTTGAACCTTCCGTGGCAGCGGCCTGCCCCGCTTGTCGACACTCCAGCTCCATGTGGCGAGTATTTATAGCGTCCTCTGTTTATTTGCCACTTTGTGTTGCAACGCACTTGCTCCTAAACTGAATATGGTATCATTATAGCTGTGTAGTACATTCCGAACTGTCCAGAAGTTTCGAGATTTTCTTTAGAGCTTGTTTCAGTGGATATTGTTTGTTCACTTCCTTGCTGCATTTAAATCCGTTCTTTCGTTGCCTTATGGAATGAACGGCTCTATTACGTTAAAAACAGCCCTTTCCCGAAATTCTTCTCCAACCAAATCTCCGTATAATGTTTATTCAGATCATTGTCAGTGTGCACGTACATCCTTCATCTGGGGCGTAGAGATGATGATTTTCATCACGGCACGGGTTCTGAGTCCCAGCTTGTCAGTGGAGTAGGTCTGGTACTGTACCTCCAAGCAGAACAGCGTGCTGGTGTACGTAGCGTGGAAATGATTTGCGAGCCTTAGCACCATGGCACCACATGTCTTATGGGAGGGACAGCTTTCCGGTCAAACTGGAGACCCAGACATCACACGCAACTCATTATGATGCAGCTTCATGCTTTAATTGACAACGTCGTTGTCAAGTAACAGTGATAACCAAGGACCATACTACAAGGAGTACAGGGAGTACTGATTGTTCTGCATTGTATCTGGCAGTATGGAAACTTTCCATCGTTGACGGGCTATAGGGAATGCGGTCGTAGATTAATCAGGAAAAAAATTGTCTCATACCCGATTCTGAGGGCTCTATTCTCATCACAACATGTACCTGACACAGATGCATCGAATCGATGTACGGAACACTGACCTTAGGACAAAGTTTTACAGCCAACAATTTCCGTATGATAATTTCCACTGCCAAACGAGAAACCCGCACCAACCACTCACGAAACGAGACCGAGCGAATGCTTCAGAGCTAATTAAACATTTGTATGCAATAGTGAAGCGTCATTTTGTCAAGTTTTTCGTCAGCAGACATGTACTTCTGGACGTCAAGCATACTAGTGTGAGATGGTGGGATGCACACTGCCGGATGTAAGCGGAAACATTATAAAAATGCCACAACTGATAAGGGTATAATGAGTAAAGTAAAACACGTATTGTGAAATAAAAACACATATTTGGTATTTGCAAAGACGGATTTCAAATAGCTTAAGTCATCGTATCGCGCTGTCAATAGCCGTCGGATTAGCTGAAAGGGACTGAATAAGTGGACCTGCCTGACGGTACATTCACGTTTCTCCATAGAGCTCTTCTTCCTGTGGGAGTTCTGCTTTCAGCTGTCATACAGTCTTTACGGAGAATTATCGCAGATGTCACATCACCTAAAGCAGACAGGAAACTCCCTGGCAGGTCAGAGCCGTGTGTCGGATCCCCGACGTTTCAAGTGGCTGCACTCTGCACTGCAGAGTGAGGATTCGCCCAGGAAGCAACTCCCGAGGCCTCTGGTCACTGCAGTGCCCATCCTTCCGGGAGCGCTGGTCCCGCCAGCCGTGCAGGGGAGCTTCTGTGACGGCTGGAAGGCAGCGGCTGAGCTACTGGCGGAAGTAAGGCTGCGACGGCGGCTCTCGGTTCCTGCCTGCCCAGCTCTATGTCTTTTTTTTAAGGACGTCATATTCGCCATTGATTATAAAAATTGTTTTACAATTGCAGTTTCGGCGTTTTGAGCCATTTTCAAGTGGTAATGTGGAAGATTTTGCTTCAGCTCATGATAGACATGTCTACATGTCAGCGTCTAAAATCATCTATAATTAATTTGAACAAGTCATTCATATCCTTAACATAAATATCACATGTTCACTCTCTTGCAATGCATACGAAATTCTTCTTTAAAGAAAAGAGGTATTCTGCGACAAGCGCTGCAGTTCTGCTGTTTGATGTGTCTGAAACCACTTAAAACGATATAGCAGCACAGAACGGAGTGGATGACCTGCAAGAAATAGTTATAATCGGTGTCTCACTCAAGTGCTCCGAAATCTAAAGATGAAATCTCGATGCGCTAAAATGCTAAAAAGACCAACGGATTTGCGATTGTTTGCTGTGTTACTATGCATCCTTTAAAGAATGAAAAAGTTCCAGGTTTGTGTCCCAGTCTGGCACACAGTACTCGTCTGCCAGGAAGTTTCTCATCCACTGCTGAGTGGAAATCCGCTCTGGATACTTTTAGCCGCGCGGGATTAGCCGAGCGGTCTCAGGCGCTGCAGTCATGGGGTGCGCGGATGGTCCCGGCGGAGGTTCGAGCCCTCCCTCGAGTATGGGTGTGTGTGTGTGTGTGTGTGTCCTTAGCATAATGTAGGTGAAGTAGTGTGTAAGCTTAGGGACTGATGACCTTAGCAGTTAAGTCCCGTAAGATTTCACACACATTTTTGGATACTTGTACACTCTTGCATAAACTATACATTATACGTTTTTAACTTTTAACCTGGCACCTTGTGTGCTACAGGCGGCCGCTGTTGAGTGTACGCCTGCTGAGCTATCATCCGTGGAGCCTCTCCTTTGACGACGACTTCAGTGCGCTGTGCAAGGAGCGGCAGCCAGAGGCGTCGCAGATGTTCAGCCTCGCTGACGACCTGTACGCTTTCCATCGTACCTACTGGTTCCGGGCAGCTGAGTACATCTTTTCATTCTACGATTTCGATTTCAAGATTGTAGGTAAGTTTAACACTGGGACCCGGCCACTTCACGGTTATGCGCTGACAACTGTTCAGCTGTTCGAGGAATGAGATTCAAATATGTTTCTGAATTTGTAGTTTTAGATCTTGCGTGATTTTGTACGCCACGCAAGATAATCTCTGGTGCTCTTTCCAAAGGCAGTTTTTAGATTCCTCGGCAACTCTCCGTCTGGATCTATGACAAGCTAACTACTTCATTTCGATGTATTATTGACTTCTTCATTATGCAGGGACTAAAAAAAAAGACTACGTACACAAAATTTTGGATTGTTTACAGAAGATTAAAAAGAACAAATTTTATGTGACACAAAGGTCAAAGGTGTACCCTCCACCTGCTCGTGGGCCATGAAGGTTTCGACGCCAGCGATGCACAGAGGCTGTGTGATGTTTTAGAGACGTTACTGAATTGCCAGCTGGGCGCTAACACACTCGAAACAAGTGGGTGTCTCACAAATAATGTTTGCAGCCTCAGCCTAACAGGCGACCACCTCACCTGGGGTGTCTGCCAGTGTCTGGTACACTGAACACCTCGTCTCCCTCCCGTAGGAGGCCCGCAACACCTCTAAAACAGTGCCCATCCCACAGCACTTTGAACAACGTCTCTGAACGCCAGTGCAGATAAGACCTTCATACGCGTGCGACACGTGCCTCATATAAAAAAGTGTTCCTTTTTATCTTCTATAAACACTCTAAAATTCTGCACATGTAGTTTTCTTTTCAGACCTAGTCTAAGACTTTTTAAAAATGGCGAATGGTCTCTGCAACATAGCGGCTACAGACAAGCTAATTTTCTGTCAATACTGTAACTCGTGTAGTGATCTAAATTTCTCATGTGTGATCCTAGCACGATACTGTTCGTATTTACTAATTTTCTTTGACGAACAATATTTCGACTTGCAACTGAACAGTTAATTGTATGAGGTACATTGTTAATATTATCCTTAGATGTGTTAATACTATGAACTGTAGTAGGACTGAGGAAACACAGCTATCGCACCTGTCTGCTAAACAACTCTATTTGTTCGAATCACTATATTTTTTAAATTTATTATTTTATTCTCGTTGCTGGACTTTATCTCTTACTCGATCATCTATCTATTGTGCACCAGACATGAAACGAGTTGTAATCGTTTAATTCTCTCTTTGTACCTGCCTCATAGCTTCTTGTTCGGCAGGGAGTAACTCCATTTAAATGAGAGGAAGGGGGGACAGTGGGCTTGTGCTCCCTCAGCGGAAAAATTATTTATGCCTGCCGTTGTCACTCTTCACCACTTCAGGCAATCGAACTTGCAGGGTTTTCATTGGTAGTAAGCCGACAAATTAAGAAACTAAGGTGGTCGAAAAGGGTTACAACAGATAAGGAAGTAAGTTATCATAAGAATATCCGTATATTAGAACCAGCAACTGTAATACTGAGAAAAACCTTTTACAAAATTTCGGCTGTCGCCGATAATTTACTGCAGATAACCATAAGAATAATACTGGTACATAAAAGGAAATACGCATTGTTAGCAAGTTACCAAACAAGCAGATTCTTACCCCGTCTGTTGACAGACTGAGCTGCACTCTGCAGCATGTCTATAATGATGACTGAAACTGTTATGGACACCGAGAACAAACGTGTGAGCTGTAGTTGATGTTTCAATTCCTCACGAGTGGCGACAAGATATTAAAGAATGAGCAGCGACAAGACCTTACAGAGTTGTGGACCACTAGCTGTTTGTCTGGAAGTTAACTTTAAGCCCGACATTGAAGATATCTTCAGGGGCCGGCCGGTGTGGCCGTACGGTTCTAGGCGCTTCAGTCTGGAACCGCGTGACCGCTACGGTCGCAGGTTCGAATCCTGCCTCGGGCATGGATGTGTGTAATGTCCTTAGGTTAGTTAGGTTTAAGTAGTTCTAACTTCTAGGGGACTGATGACCTCAGATGTTAAGCCCCATCGCGCTCAGAGCCATTTTATCTTCAGGGGAAAGTGGTCGTGATAATCCAGAGAGATCGGAGAGGTCGTGGCAGTTCGGTCGAGATAGGGGGGGGGAGGGGGAGGGAAAGAAGAAACTGGTGCGAATCTCTTCTGAGCACGTAGCGATGTTCGAAATGGTTTGCACCATCCAGCAGGCTGCTACAACGCCCCTGTCTGAAAGAGTTGCCCTCGCCACTATTAAATCCGTGGCGCTTCTCTGCCGGCTTCTTTACGCATCACTGTCCAGCAGAACTAGATGCTTGCCCACAGCAGACCAACGTATCAAGAGCTGAGCCCTGATCTGTTGTCGCTGCCATTGTGTAACATCACCTAAATCGCAAATCCAAGCCTACAGATGTCACAAATACTTCCTGTGTGACGACTACCTGACCCAGTATCGCAGAACCACCTGGCCTATCCCAGTTACAAACAAGACCACCCATCAGTAGGACGAAAAACCCGTCAAGTTGCAAATTTTTATTTTTTATTCGTTCGATGACTTGTTTCGGACCGAGACCCATTTTGAAATCACCATAACATAGCCGAAAATGGCATTTACGAAGATGTCAATAACGTGCAATGAATATTTACAGCGCATACAGATAACTCATCGAATGAACAAAAACTTGGAACGTTTTTTCGTTCACTGATTACCAGGAGTTGCTGACCCAAACTACTGCATCATACTCGGAGTTCGTAAAACCACCCATGTTAACTGTGCCCAAATGAGCAATCCTTACACAACTGCATCATCTACACAGCCTCAACTCGAATGATCTCATAAGTATAAAGTAAACGTATTATTCACGACACTAAACTTACATTCCGCATCCCAACAACTACATGCATTGCATCCTCGCCATCAAAGATATTGAGTTCAGATCCATAGTTTTCTACACCGTCAGTCGAGCTCACCGTCATCATCTCAACAGTTTCTTGTGTCGCATCCCTAACATGAAAGACATCCAGTTTAGAACCACTGTTTGCCATAACATTCACTCTCTTTCAACGTCCACATATCGTCCAACAGATGACGATAACAGCCACAGTCACCTTCCATTTTAACATCCAAGTCACTTATTCCAAAAAGCAATCCAACTTTATCTTCAGCCACACCAAAACATCAGCTTAAAACCTATACCTAACCTTATTTCGCCACATAAGACATCAAGACAAAGCAGCAGCATAGCATTCAATCCATATGTCTGTTCCATCAGCTCCAACGAGATCTTCATCACTGACATCTTATCTCAATGCTACAACTATATTTTAATGAAAATTGTTACAGTCACGTAACACAGTCCCAGTCATTCTACACTCTACAAAGCACAGATAATTGCTACAACATACAATCATATGGTACTGCCAATGGGTGCTTGTGAGACATCCTGATACCAGCACCTCATTCTGCAGATCAGAAACCCTGGGATTGGTGGTACACATTAACAAAAACACTGCCACATTTTCCATAAACTGAACAATCTATTGAAAAAGGATTCATTCTCCTCTCATCCATAACAACCACACGTTACCAACAAACCTCAACAAGCCAGACTCAGTGCTTCATATGTTAAAGATATACTCACTGTATCTAATGACTGCTCGACAATTCGGGACATACAATGTCACATAAATATGACCACCATATCTTTTGGTTTCAGTTTAAAATACCTTTCTATAACGCCACAAAACGAATTAAATATAGCATTTACAACACAAGACTATAAAGCCACACATTTTGTGAGCGTGTGGGTTGGTGCTATTCTGTCATTCTGCGAAACAGATTAATCTGAGATGTACCCTTCACCCCCTGCAAGATGCAATTTCCACCACCACACTACTACAGAAGTCAGACGGACACTCCTAACGTTCTAAAGAGAAATGCCTGAAAAACTTTCAGCAATAAATACCTTCTGGAGTCGTCCACTGTAAGGAAATGACACAAAAATTCACAAAATTTCATACGTAACTAGTGGGACACTTGGGTACTGGAGTAGTGCTAGTTAGTGTAAGATAAACATGAAAGTAACGAAAACTATTATTTATTTTGCAAAAATTCTGAGAAATCACAATAGCACTTTTAGTTATGAATTGAACACGTTATTTTCGGGTTCTTTTCAGAATGTGAAGTTACATCTTAAGGATAGGATTCGCTAATGAAAGTTTTGTACAAAGTTTAAGATTGTTATTGACTTGGCAGAATGGCTGAGAGCCGCACCTACTCAACTTGAATAATTATCGTTTAGAATGTTGCTAGGTACGGTCGAGGCTGTCACGTGTGATGTGCAGTGAAGGGTACTGTTGTGGAGGAAATGTGGGGGTCGCAAGAGCTGTAGCTGTGATGACTACTGTCTGCACCGCTCGCTGCCGACAAATAAGATAACTCTCGTTCTATCTGGATTGACCTTCGCCAATCAAACTCTCTCTATGCCTTGATGAAGTCAAGGACTCCTATTCGCCCCTAGTCTATTGGCGTGGTACACCGGTCAGATAACCAGTCCACTGCAATGCAACTCAAAAATTCGCTCGCAGGCGTTTAACTATTACTCAGGCCATTCATACCGCACAATAAGTGTGGCAGCCAACACAGTGAAAAACGCTTAATCGCAAGGACTCAATATACAGTTGCACTTCGATTTGCTCTCGACAGAGGTGCTCTCCCAGTGAAGTACTGTGGAGAGACTTCTTCCTCGCTCTTTGAATACATGGAAGAGCGCGCACGCTCTCGTTAGGTGTTCTCGCTCCAAGAGCGACAACGGAACGGCCCCTCTGCACGCCAGACGTGAAGCGGTATATCTTTCGATCTCTTCCATTAAACCTTCAGCTCAAGGCGTCAGAAATATCGTCTGCCAATCAGCATTGCTCTTCTACAACGGAAATCTGTAGTATCGGTGTTTGGCGTTTGCTGTCTCGCTGTGAAAATCTCTGAAACTGCTTGCTATGTGTAAAGAATGCGTAGGCTAACCGCTCCCACATAATGTAGCGGAATTTGCTTTTAAGCCAAACACGTGGTCGTCCTTTCACTCGGGCAAACGCTGTCTGCTCTACAGGCGGTCACCGGCCGACGTAGATAGCTTGTGACCGGCCTCCTGGGATGCAGTTGCCTCTCTCGAGCTAAAAGCTCCTGTGACCGTCGTGTCTAGAATGTATGTGTGTACGCCTGCCTCGAGTATTTCAACCACGGTGCGCACTTGCGATTTATTAGTTATTTGCATATCGTTTACATGAATTCATACAATACTGACTTTATCTTATCGAGTTTGGGCTCGAATGAAGCGTCTTGACGTGCAGAATATGATTGTGAGGGCGGTATATATAAGCAATGAAGGAGACCACGACGTCTTACAATTTCAGGAAATTGTTATGAGAGGCTGCTCATGACTCCATTACTTTCGACCTTCTTAAAAAAAAAAAAGAAAGCTCTTATTTCCTACTACCTATAGTCAGTTTGTGTGATATCATACTGTATGCAAGTTTATTTCCCACAGCTCACCTATGATTTAAGGGTAGTGTCTTTGTATACTAATCAAAACGTCATGGAACCCAGGTTCGAACCTCGCTACTGCTTAAATTTAGAATAAAAGATCATCAATAATGATGGATGGGCGGATAGAGCTTCAAGGCACTTTTTTCCCCTGCTCCTAAAACCCTGAAGAGTCAGCAGTGCTCAAAGGCATGAGAATGCAGAAGGTAATCGGAACCACTGGTATCTGTCCACAGGACATGTGGCCTGATATTGAAAAGTGGTATGATGACTCCTCCATTGGCGAAATATTCCGCACTAGTCGCACATTCGGATCTCTGGGAGGAAACTGGCAAGTGCCAGGTGTCCCAATGAATTATGTTTCCTGTATAGCTCCTTGTCTGGCACACCACGCTTCTTTTGTTACTGTAAATCTTACTCAACAGCATATCTCCATCTGCCTCGATAACTTCACCTCTTGGTGTAGCCTCTGCTACATCAAAATCACTTATGTTAAAAACCCAAGGAATTATTACAATAAATACCACCAATCATTTCTCTCTCCCTAACTTCCACCATGGTACACATAAACATGACTGTGTGGTGGTACTCTCTTCAAAGGTAAGCTGGTTCGAATCCAGGTGATGGAAGAAATTTGCATTGCTGGTATTTCCCCAGTAATGGAAGGGGGAATTGAAGCATAAAGTTTCTCATCACCAGACCTCGTTTCAGTGTTATACTTTACATTACCTCTCCTCAGTGTATCATGATACACTGATGACGCCTGTGACACTGTTGAAAGTGACATGTGGTGTCGACGATAATCGCCTGCAGAACATCGTCAATCGATCGCAGAGATGCTGTAGACCTAAGTAGCACCGCCACCGGCTAAGAGAAAGAAGTAGTAAGCCACTCCTCCTGTAGCTTCGAGGCGCCACACACGACAAGTATTTCCAGCTCTGCCAGTGCCTGGTACGAGTTCTGCCAGAGTCCAGCCTGAGTTCTGTTCTGTCTACGAGGGTATCAACAGTTCCATGACGACTGCAGAGAAGCGACGAATTTCTGTCTTCAGAGTGCAGTGTCGGCGTAACGTCACTGTCAAGCCTAGGCCAAGCATGCACGTACAGAGAGTCGAGGGCCAACAACAGACACATATTTGGCACAACTCTAGTAAACGTTCAGTGCTCATCATCTGCAGACTTGCACTGTAATGCCGCTCAGTGTTTTCAGCAGCTCCTGTGTATCTGAACCCCAATTAATACCACACGTGCTCCCGCACTCACAGTCGCGAGGAGCTAAAAATAAGTTTATCGCTTTCCAAACATTGACTGTTTCATTTATGTACTTGTAAATTTATTAAAAGCATGACACAACAACATGTGTGTCGGATGTGGACGTTAAGTTCCTAACGCATCCATTACAGTCATGTACATTCGATAGATAACTTCGAGTCACAGTTCTCTCACAATGCAAGGACAGTGCCCAATTACGTGCAGTAAGATAAGCGCTCGCAGTAAGGCCGCGGATCTGTTGCTCCATTTCTCTCTGCTGACATGGGCAGAGGACTCTCACTTTCTTATATCTTGGAATAATCACGGAACCCCAGCCTACAACAAACTCAAATTAAGAAAACAGCAAACTCGACAATGTGGGGATTCCATCATCCAGCCATCCTGTGTACTTGGAAAAAACCCACTGAACGAGACGATGCTGTGGTAAGCTGGTGGCTACAAACTTGATTTTCTACCAAATTTAGTTTCTCTGTGATGTCCCTACACAGCTTAAGGTGAATGACACGACGGTTCCTATGGATGGACGCAGGTGTCCTGCTTCCCCGTTCTTCCCAATTCTGGGTTATGCTCTAATAGCTGTTTCACCAACAGGACGTTAACCCCTGATCTTGTTTCTTCCTTCGTCTTTCCAAATGCCTTAGTGTTACTTCCGCCAATATAGCTTGGATCTCAGCACTCTCAAAAATTTACTATTCCTTACAGTCTTAGAGCACCTTGCACTCTGTATCATATTTGCCGTCTCAGACGCAACCTCTACCAGCTGATTACATTGCCCTCTCTTCTGAGGTTCCTCAAACTTTGTCACAAATTGCAAACGTTCCATAAACGTGGGAAACAAAAGCAATTTTTCTCGCCTATCCTCTGGATTCCTAGGCTTCTGGTGCGCCTATACCAACATGTCATACCCATCCTTCACTTGCCCGCCCCTTCTGTATCCTATTCGAGCGGAACTTCAGCTGGCTGGTTCTTCCTGTTCCAGAACAGTACGTAGACACTTACTACTCCAACCAGCTATAATCCTATAGTCTACGCCTCTTCAATATGTAGATGATCCCGCTTCCAGCCTCCTGACCACTGTCATCCCTCCCTCACACCTCCCTCTACCCTCATCATCTTGTCAATCATACTTCCCAGCCCACTCCAACACCTTGAATACCTACACCCTTTCTTTCCGGCACCTGCATCATACTGTATTACCCTCGTAGTACTTATTGGGAACTGACTGCTAGTGAGTTGCCAGAAGCACGAGCCTTATCTTCACCATAGCACCATCATCAGCTTCAATGTACATGTGTTTATGTAGAGACGCTATGGCTTTTATTTTTTTGAAACCTATCATTTTATTCATTCTCCCCAAAAAGCAGCAAAGTGTCCGAACCTTGCGCACCACACGATAATGTGGTGGGAATGGAATGAATAACAAAGAAAATGGAGTGTTTACGACAAAGTCGTGCATTCGGCCTTTCACAGAATGTGCCTGTGTATAAGAATCTTTCAGAACTTATTCGTCTTACTGGGTATACATTTGCGCTCAACACGCCAATGGGGTATACATTGGATTACGTGTAGCATATATCACTCCTTTGATTTGTACTCTGAACAGGAATAGTGCTCTAGGACAACGACCATCAGGACTTCTCAGAATGCAGTAGGTAAAGCCGTCATCAAGCTGAAGCCTGGTTTGGCCACCACAGTGCTTCGCGAGCCATTGTCCTACTGCAGGTTGTCGTCACTCGCCGTCTTCCTACTTTTGAACTAACTTACCCAGTTAATAATTGTGGGACACAGTTAATTATTGGGTCTCCGAACAATTCTACAGTTCCATCATTTTCGTTTTCCATAAATCAATGTCAGAGGTGAAAGAAGAGATAAGTGACAGAAGGAATCTCGGGAGCAATGCCTGAATCCCAAATCTCTGGAGTTGTAATCCCACATTCATCCACTCAGCAGCTGAGGCATATATGTCCCAATTGCATTTATTGCTGCATTATTATCATTACACAAGGTACAAGTGAGACGAAGTAATTACATTTTTCTGCGTGTTTTTGAATGTATGCAAACAGAGTATTAACAGTAAATCATTCATTGTGGTAAAGGTACTTCCAAAATCGTCAGTCACTGTATTTTGCTGTGCTTTTTCTCGACAATCTCGTGCTAACGAAACAAACAGGTGACAAATATGCTCCATCACTTTTTTTTACGCTGCGTGATGGGGTCACTAACTTCACGGAGGAAAGTGAAATATCACAAAGACCAGAATTCAGCCTGCATCCTATTTCTTTGTACAGGACGCCTATGGAGTTATGTCAAAAGAGTATATTCTATATGGACGTAGCTAGATATAAAAAAATACGTATCCAACGGATCAGTGTATGGACGATCACACCTTCCTCAGATATCTATGTGTCTCGCTGTCCCCCTTGCTTTATTGCGGATTGTTCTAGTAATTCTGCTTAGAAAGACTTGCTCAACACTAGTGTCAATTTTCCATTAATCTTTCAACGTTGAGCCAAGTGAGGCTTAATTATTCTTCATATTCAGTTATTTGCGTGGTAAGATCAAAAGTTTGTCATGACGATTTCAAAAGGTTGTTGAGGTGGTAATGTTGGGATTTCGTGATAACCATTTTAATGTGGCTTTAAATGCTGAAGAAACAAATACAATCCGAGAATAAGCTGTTCATTATGAAACCCACACATCTGAACAACAAAACGAGACTCGAGCTCCTTCCTTCTACAACCACACAAGATCCGTGATTGCCTTGTCATGGAGCTGAGATACTGAAAACTTCTGTTGTACAGAGAACTGGAAGTTCCCATTCATGTAAGCTTCAAAAGAATGTGGTCCTAACACGTATTCTGATCACACAATGGCCCACATAAGGTGAGGTAGGTTCCTTTCCAACTCTTGGTAATATGGGTACATTCCTTAGACAAGAAAACAATTTTTTCTTGATGAAACAGTGGTATATGGCACATTTATACGTAAACAACACTCTTGAGCGAGACATGGCAGAAGTCGCCACAACAAAGTACGGTAGGTTACAAATCGTTGCTCCACACCATTGTCAGATAATTCAGTAACAAACATGGGCCTAAATCTTTTCGTATTCATTTTTTTTTCAATATGGTCGTGCATTTTTGAACAAGATGCTTGAAGTCGAACTGCTCTTTTGCAAATGGTTTTCATTGGAGACTACTCATCTGATTGAGAGTGGGTGACACACGTTCCTGTCACTTTTTATTGCTTCCAATATGTGGTCTGAGGCAGCCTGAAAATACAGGACATTTATCTCAATCAGGCATGGCTACTTTACGAGGGGGACTGAGGCAAATGGTCTCATCATGCGTTAAATAGTTCTTCCTATCTGCGGATGTTCGTGCACCCACGAATCGGCCACTAAACTCTCCTTTACAAGATGGATTCGGAACTATTCTTCAGTGCAGTACTATCAATAAAACCTATTTACTTCCTCATTTTTACTATGTCAAGAGCTATACAGGGACTTCTTGGACACCCTGTGGATGTAATAGACGTGCATAGTAACATGATATCTGTCTTTGTTAATACTCTTACTTTGTGTTGACATGCCGCCTTACATAGTTCTGGGTAACTGAACCTGGATGGTGTGGGTAAACGACGCCCAGGCTCGTCATCCAGAGAAGACTTTGGATTCAGCTGCCTGCAGTGTACGGGCACCACCTACTTGCTGTCGTTTTCTTGCAGACGAGGAGTGGCAGCTGGAGGACAGAAGCCACGATACGCTCTCCGTGGGCTCTGACTGCGTGCAGCTGTTGGTGAACGCTCTGGACCACCCCACGTGTCCGCTGGAAGACCTGCCACTGGAAGCCGTGAAGCAGCGCGAGCAGTGCCGCGAGCAGCTGTGGGACGACGTGGTGCAGAGGTCGCCCCACATACCCGTCACCAGCTACCTGGCCTACACGCAGAGGGTGAACGTCAACCTCTGTCTGCTGGCCTGGATGGCGGTCAACTCGTACGGCATTTGTCAGGACGTCCCGTTTAGTATGATACAGTCCGTACACGATGCTCGCTGCTATTTCGATAGTCCCGACGATCAATCATGTCTGCAGTCGAACGCTACAGACGCCATCTGCTCTGTTTCCAGAGCTATTCTGTTGCTAAAGTGTCGCAACTTTTCCTCCATCAGGACTTCCCATGATTGTACTTCCGCAGTGGGATTAAAGCGTAATAGTAGCAATGGACTGTATCAAAAGCTAACAGAAGAAACACTGAACTACAAAAACAGTTTAACCAACGCCACCTTGAAATACAAGGATTTTAAAATAGACAGCTTGAAGCCTTTAGAAATCTCATTTATACTGATAAATATCATTTTCCGTTTTTCTACTGCCGGAGTATACTTGTACCTTCCCCAGTTACGTAACTTGCCTGGAAAGATATTCTTGTCCTTTCAGATCACGTGCATAACCCAGATCCTGTGTTCTGAGGTCGTGTATCGTATGGCAGGCGTCCCTGACTTACCTACAGCAGTGCTGATAGACAGCGCCCTCACACTTCTCAGCTGTATCTGGCTGAACTCATTCTGCTACCACATGTATGCTTGTGTTCGCCATCTCAGGCTTCCTGACCAGCTGCTACCTGCTGAAGTAAGCCAGTTATTCCGTCGTGAGGTGCTGTGTGTGTTTATACCGTGCAGTATAGTATGTGTGGCAGCTGTTGCTTTGGAAAAGACGAGTAAATATTACCTGATCCACAGTCGCATAGTAGTCCTTGCAGGGATTTCAGTGTCTGTGGGATTCAATTTGATTTGTCTCGGACTGCTTGGATACATGTACCTACGTACTCGGTGCTCCATGCGGCAACTCAAAATTGTTGATAACAAGAAACTTGCCTCAAAGAAGCAATGTCTTTTTATGTCAGTTAAAGCCATTATAATAAGTGGAATAGGAATTATTATTAGAATTGGGTTCCACCAGGCTCAGGGAATAGCGCAGGTAGTGTACTATATGCATCTAGTTACGATGGTGCAAGGACCAGTGCTCTTTGTGTGTTTCGTTTGCAATGGAACGACGCTCCCCGTACTGAAGAACAGGATACTTCTTTGGTGGAACCCAACCAACATCCCTGCAGGTCTAGAGCTGTGTTCGGCAGCCGAGAGGAATCTGGCCAGGAGAAACAATGAACAGTCTGCCTTTTCAGAATCCTCGCTGTAGCCTCCTTCAGTATTTTTCGCAAATAACTGTCTCCACACTACACTGCATTACGCCCAGCAATAAAAATGGACTCTACCTGGTATGACAATATTAAATGTCATTAAATCTGATATGGTACAGCCAGTACTTCTCTTTCCTAACGTCTCCTTCATTTATAACTGTGTGCTTATTTGTGAGTGGTAGCCTCTGTCTACCTATTCTAATGCACTGAGACTACTCACTAAAACTGTTGGGAAATGCTTTGTGTATACAATAGGCTGGGTCAATCACACGGCCTGTTATATACAAGTAAAACGCAGCACGTTGTCGGAGGAATTCCCGTTCGTCAGTGTCATCTACCGTGGCGATGGTGCATTTCTGGACACATCTTCGTATGACGTCTTTTCTCCGTTTTCCTTCGAGGATCTGTCTTTGCAGTTTGTCGATTTCATTAACGTATAATGTATGATATTAGTATATATCATATTATGTCTGAAACAAAGAAATTTTCCATATGTGTGTGAAAGATGTACTTTTACATGATTTGTAATTCAAGTACCATGACAATAGACATTCAGATACTTATAAAAACAAAAGAGAAGGGCCAATGACTGAAGTGGTGTGTGCATGAAAGTGTAAATGGGTTTGTTGAGCTTATTAGTGGTTCGATTACATAGAGTGCCTCAAACAGGTATGGTGATAAAGTAACAGATGACTTGTTGGGTGAAATGTGGCTTGAAGTGAACGCAAAGTGTCGAATGGCAGAGTTATATGAGATTAGCATTATTGGGTTTGTGAGACAAGATGGTGATTTGTTAAGCTAGAGGTTTGTAAGGGTACTATGGCAGATGTTAAAAGTTAATGTTCCATGTGCCACTCTTGAGCAAGGAAAAACATTACCTAAAGGCGTATTTACAGAAACAGTACTGTGGAAGGATAAACTTGTGCCAGTACTGTGAGTCCTGGAAAACATGTGCCATAGTAGCTTCACTAGAAGCGCACAGTACGCCGAAATTGTTGTGATTCGTAATAAATAGACGATCTCCCATTTGTTCAAATAAAACCTGAGTGAGCAAAGTAAAGGAGTGTCTGTGTGTATTTAGTATCCAGCCCAACCGGGGCCCACCCAGACAAGTGTCCTGCACCACCGGTACACGCGTAAAGCCAGTCCGACACAGTGGTCGCCAGCCGAGCCTCGACCCGCTGGAAAGTATCGAACCTCATCGCTCGAAAGCCAGTAGGTAACGGCCCTCGTGCTACCTACTTACCCCGAGGCAAGATCCCGAGTTCCGACCACAGTACTGGGAACATTCACAGCCAAGTCCAGGAAATTACTTTCGACTGGCTGTACGAAATACACAGTTCAAACTCAACAGGAAGACGGTCACTCAAAAAACGTTACTCCCAAATTTGGATAACAAACTGAGATTATCGCTATCCAATTACCCCAGCCAAGTCAGTCACTTTGAGTCGGAGCACCACTGCCACTTAGCTAACATCACCGAGTTTTCCCTGAGCTACAATTCGCCGTAAACGCCCACACTAATCACTATGCAACATTCGCAGATAACGACAGGAAAGTTCTTAAGCGGTAATGGATGCGCTCAAACGAGAAGGCGTTTGGAAACTCGAGAACACTGTGCGTCGCGACACAGAACTCCGCTCCAGAGAGCCCGCGGCCCGCCACGTCGGCCGTACGGGCACCGACGGCCAGCTCTCGATTCCCCGAGCTCCGAGCCTCTCCACGAAATCCTTCTACACGTGGGCCTTTCAGCCAATCAGGAGCAGCAGAGGACTGGAAGCCCCACCACTGGCCACTCCCTGCTGCTGCTTACAGCCGCTGCTGTCACGTTCTGGTCTTCAAAAAGGCGAACCAGCGCGCAGATATGGGTGGTCAGGGAATCACCTGTTACAACCCTTTCACTCGTGAGGTATCAAGCATTAACTTCTGCAACCGATATACCTACTTTTTTTTTTTTTTTTTTTTTTTTTTAAATGGACTTGTAGTCCGGGGTGATATGTTACAATACAGCATCACCGGTCTGTTGCGGTCTAACTGTGTTGGTGAGGCAGTAAATTTCCACAGGGCAGTGACTGCGTCACTGCAATTCACTTTGGAGGTGTGGCGGTGGGACTTGTAGTCCCGTACCACCCTCTGACGGTGATAGTACTACATGAGTCAGGCAGAAAAATTTTGCCTAACATGGGCGGGTGAAGGTGTGGCGGTGGGACTTCTCCGATATACCTACTAAGGGGTTTCCTCTGATATATCTGGAGACAAGCATTCTCGCAGCCGAAACTGCTTGAACTGTTGTTACATGTACGTAGATGTTCGACAGTACACGTGTTACTCAGACGATGTCCCCTGCAAAGTGCATCATGCGTAACTCGCGCCACTGTCGTCAAATGCAGCATTGTCACAGCGACTCAGACTTGGGATCAGCAGTCTGCACAACCGCCACACTCTGAGACAGGGATGACCAACTCGCATCTGCCGAGGCTAAAGGCACAGAACTCAACGCTGACTGCGAGCGTTCTCAAGCAGGGCGTGGGGATTATGGATCGTCCTGTTTCCGATATGCAACAACAGATTACAGCGCACCAGACTGAAGTAGAGAACTCTGTCTCCACCAGATCTCCAGAAACGCAACGCTACGCGAACTAGCCGAAAACCCGGACAAGAAACCCGAAGTAAACAGGCAAAGCCGCCACAAACACGATACTCCAATTACAAAAAGTTTACACTCATCCAAATTCATCTCACGAAGAACAAGGTTTACAACTGGTTGGGTGCAGATGGAATTAAAGCACATCTAATACAACTTAATGCACTTTAGCAAACCCTTCAATAAACTATAAACTAAGAGGGTGGCAAAGAAACCGCCAAATCGTTGTAACCTGCACTAAAACAGTTGCCTGGGCCACCAAGTCGTTCATAAAAAAATCCGAAAAAATTTGCCAACATCACAACACACCCATCAGATATCGAAACCCGAGAGAACAGTTTGAGTTACTTACCGATCTGAAGCAACAGTAACAGAAATCACACCGCACGCCAAACACTAAGCAAAAGAGAAACCACACGGACTCACGCTCGCCTTTGTGATAACCAATTTTGACCGTGATACAACAAACGAAAAAACTGAAGGGGACCTAAAGGTACCGGGAAACTAAATCAAAATTCCCCGCTATTCCTTCCAGTCATGTATAGTCACAAAGAACCAACTAACAAGCTGCTTGTTCACCATTTCAGAATGCACTGTGTACCTCACAAGGTTGGACTATTTAAACACTACCTCCTCAATAAAAGCAACGTCCATATTGCAACACTTTCCAATAAGCCACGAAAAGCTGCGATATAAATTGAAATGTGAAGAACGGAGTGGAGCACATCGAATTTTTAGTTGCAAAATAGACCCGAAACAAGAAGCACCAAAATGCAGGAGCTGCAACACTGATAACGTTAATAGTGATGAGAGTTGCAAAGAAAGACCGAAACAGCCTATCTCAGCAAACAAAACTGAAAACATTAAGCGCACTGATCAAACTATCACGGTCTTCGTCCAAGAATGACACGAAAACAATCAAACGGAAAACATACTCTGAGTCTTCGCTACAGCCCTTCGCAGCATGATATTTGAAAGAAGGGAAATAATAACAGCAACTTCTAAAAAGCTCCTACTACGTTCTTTGGCGAACACGGATCCACGTCTATATCGCCATATTGATAGAAAAGGAGGCCTATGCCCAACGTAGCCTGAGACACCAGGAAACAAGAATTAACCTTCACATTCAAGCCTAACAAAGATATTGCCACTATCTGCATTGTCAACACACTGGGTTTCTGCTCTAAAAACAAACTCCCTAAAGGCATAGTAAGAGAAAAAGAAGTTGGTATTATAGTCGCAGCACATACCTCAGGAGCAGGTAGAGAAATCAATCTAGATAACTGTATCTGTCACGCAAACCAGACCATAGTAGAAGCTGAGATAGATGCTTCACAGTCTTTCATATAAAACATCACAATGATGTATCCTGCCGAGGAACTGCCAACTGATCTCGTGAATTATATACTCTCATTTTGCCCAGCTAAAGGAACAGGAGACTCAGTACTAGATCTGCGATATTTGCTGAAAAATTGAACAAGAAAGATATTAAACCTGTTGTAGCCATTTTGAATCACGCAAGACTCAGAAATGACTCGCCGCCTTTTACCAATCACTATGGCACTTCTATCTTAGAACATATAGTACGTACAACATAGCTACCCAGATTCTGAAGCTATACTGAATTTGGCGACTGCATAGCAAACGAATACCTCACATTTATTATGCTGTGAACCACAAAAACTAGGAAAAAACTTAAAACGATCATAAACTCACGAAATCGGATAGTCGAAAAATTCAGATTGATACGTTTTAACACAAAACCTAACGAATCAACTATTGAAACCACTCCTTATAACATATTGTAATCACCAAATACAAGTGGAAGCA
Source organism: Schistocerca nitens (assembly GCF_023898315.1). Lineage (NCBI taxonomy): Eukaryota > Metazoa > Arthropoda > Insecta > Orthoptera > Acrididae > Schistocerca > Schistocerca nitens. The sequence goes on along the minus strand of NW_026045986.1, from coordinate 137,920 downwards.
ATACATCCTGCTATACCTAAAACTACTCTAAGAAGAAAATAACATAACAAAGAGAAAGACTCCTGACGCAGATAAGAAACAAAATTAAACAGTAGGGAAAGTCTATAGACCATACGGCACTAACCAAATGGATATGCTACGATTGGCTTGAACGTTTTCAATGACCTAATAAGAAGAGAAACCCACCAAATCATGCGCGAGGTAATCACAAGAATTAGGTCCCACAATAGCAGTAGTTTTTTGGAAAATAGTTCCAAGGCCATTTGCGAACAGCCATCCTTAATAGCAGATGAGAATGTCATTCATTACTGACGACCTCAAGAAAGTTCCTCAAAGTGCTACAAAAACATTCACGGTCATCCACGGTATCCAAAATTCGATGAAACCGACGAAGAAATAATACTCGAAAATCCGAATGCAACCGCTTAACATCCACTACTTTATAAGATTGACGAATATGAAATGGAAAGAAAGCAGCTCAGAGACTGGAGGCACTGGAAGATAACAAAATAAATCACTCCTTTCACAAGACACCTGCCTCAAACACATCAGGCGTTTCTTCATCGCGGCCATGAAACTGAAAATAGTCTCTCTAAAATAGAAGCAAGCTAAAATCAAGATGATTTCCCAGCCCGAAAGACCAAAAAACAACACCAAATCACAGGTTACCGCGCTCTCAGTGACAGGGAGACCTTCCATTGGTTGTGGCATGCTGGGCTGCTATTTGAAACGTTACTTTTGAACTTCCCATCCCAAAGTGTGCAGTTTACTAAAAACGTTGCTGGAAACAGGTAAGTACAAGCGCTGCTTGGTGATCACCATTCGACAAGTAAGCCAGCCGCAGAGACGCCACGTGGGACAGTCACGTCTCCACTGCTACACACCAACAACACGGCTGACATCGCTAAAGGTCGAGGAACGAAAGAAGAGCCCTGTACACAGATGACACTGCGTACTGTTGTCACGGCCCGACATGCGGCAGAATTAACGAGCAGGTCAGCCCCTTCACAAACAAGCAGGAATCATCGCTAAGCAAGTCGAGTAGATTAAAATACAGTGGATCCACGAAATCTATTCTTCAGCACCAACCTGTGATCTTCAACTACTCCTACTTTAAATAAATATGTATTCCTCACGTCATCTTCAGAGGTACTCTGACAGTCAGTTATAAACAATAAAGAAATACACCAACTGGAAAATAAGTTGTTATAAAACAGAGAGATGTTGTTCCGCCCCTCAGTGAAGACTGGTTTTAAAAATAGCTCTCCATTCTACTGTATAACTTGCAGGCCTCTTCATCTCCAAGTACATACTGCAGCCCACATCCATCCCAATCTCCTTACTGTATTCACGACCTGGTCTTCCTCTACGATATTTAACCTCCACACTTCCCTTCAGGTTTAAATTGGTTACCTGTCGACGTCTCAGAACGTGTCCTACCAACCGCCTCTCCATTTGGTCGGGTTGCGCCTCGCATGTTCCCACGTTTCTCGGTAATGCAAACTTATCTTCCCTGAGGTCGGCGTCTACCAGTTTTTTCATTCTTCTGTAAAGAACTTGTGTTAGTATTTTACAACGACGAGTTATTAAACCGATAGTTCAGTAATTTTCACACCTACCAGCAACTGATTTCTTTGGAACTGATAACATTAAATTCTTCTTAAGGTCTGTGGGTACTTCGCCTGTCTCATACGCCGGGCACAACAGGTGGGAGAGCTCCGCCATGGCCGACTCTCCCGAGGCTGCCTGTAATCCTGCCAGAAGACTGTTTACTCCCTGCGCCTCGTTTCGACTTAGATATTTCAGAACACTGTCAAATTTGATCTCGCACAGTTACATATCCCACCTCATTTACATCCATGACCACTTCCCTGTCTGTAATATTACCTTCAGTGAGATATAACTGACATAACTACATTAGCTGAAAACAAAACCTATGTAATGTCATGACAGCAGAAATTATAAATATGATGTAGCTATGCTACTGACTATACAAAGACATATATCACTACACCATTCAGACAGCAGTTTCTCCTACATAACATAGCACTTACGTCTGACTTACAAAGTTATCTTACAAATCCTTCGTATCATACTAGAGATTAGTTCCTAAGCATTGGTCTTAAAGACTACTAGTACAATGTAATAGGACACAAAATGCCATAACGATCGACAAACAATCGCAGGTGATGCTTTTTTAAAGGAAGGTTTTAACCCACTCATAAGGCGAATGCCAGGACTCAGCTGTAAGAATAACATCGTCCTCCAATCCGCCAGGATTACACGCTGCGTCCAAACCAAATAAGAGCCTCAGATGAAAGATGAACAGCGTCACTACATCATTAAGCGCATATCCGTTCAAAGAGTAAATAGGGATGTGAAGCACTCTTTTCTTTACGGTTTCAGTATGTACCTACGTCACACGGTAACGTTTCGTGTGTAACGCGGTGGTGCATGTTCAGCAGGTAGTGAACATAATCTGTCGCAACAAACGGGTGCCATCAGTTTCTTCTCACTAGAACGTAGCTTAATTTCATCTGTTTCCAATGTTGCCTAAGCGTAAAGCGTCCAAATAATGCCTCTTGGCTGAAGTTGGAATGTTTATGTGCAACTACCGGTGTGGGCTAAACGAGAGTCGTTCCTTGGTATGCGTCATTCATTGACATGGTGGCAGTACCAGACGAGATTGCTTAGAAAACTTTAGTGTATTAATGAGAAAGCAGACAGTAGTTCTGCCGTAGCAGATGTGTTTGCGCTAGGTGGGACACAGCTTTCTGAGATTAAATACATTCACGATTCGCGCCAATTCCTTATACAATCTAGTAGTGTGGTCTGCAGGGTGTCCCAAAACGTACGGTACAAAACCAAACTGCTGTAACTCGACTTGCAATTAACTTAGAGAGAAAAACAAGTTTCTCTGACGCACCAATTGTTTCGTCGTTAAAATTTGTTTCTTATGGACTCGTCAGTCTAGAGACACGTAAGTGATGAATGCGTGGTGTAGTTTGTGAAAATGTTTCTGCTTAGAAGAGGGACAGTTTCTCACAGGGACTGCAGCCAGAGGCTGGGGTGGGCGGTGACGTCACACTGGAGTCTCGTGACGTACCGTCAGGTTCTGATACCGTATAAGGCGGCTCGACTAGAGTTTAAATTTTGTTTATTTACGTAACTGAAAATAGCTACGTTTATGACTGTTTTTGAAGAGAGCAGTTATTGTATTCAAACGGAACGGTATAGGGATCCAATACAGCACATTATTCGGACAGATGTTGATCACATTTACCTGCAAGATTCTGCCTAAACAGACAGCTCTCCGACCAACTGGGCAGAGCGACAAGAGCCCTACGTTGCGTCCACTTCCTTCCCAAGTTTGTTATCGACGAGCAATCACAGTTTGAAAAAAGAGAAAAATTGTGACTGGCGACCTCGGATACAAAGAATGCTAACTGCTGAGATGGCGTCATTTTCCACAACAGTTACTAACTAGAACTGCACACCGCGCTCAGTTAAAAATAAAACTGTGTCATTTTCACTTAATTTTGGTTCGGTGTGTTAAAGAAAATTACGAACTACTAACAAGTGAGGAGAGGTGTTTTATGAGGAAAACCACAGGCCTGCTACTCTACGTCTGCATCTAAAGTACGTTCCGCAAGCCAGCTCACGGTGTATGGCGGAGGGTGGTTTGTGAACCGGTGGCGCCTCCCCCTTTTCCTGTTCCAGACGCGTATGGTTTGCGGGAGGAACGATTGCTGTTGAGCCTCCACAGTTTTGTCCTCGTGGCCTTTTCGCGAGATACAACCTAGGAGCAGGTACTGCACTGGTCGGCTCTTCCAGCGATGTACGCTCTCAGGAATTTAACAGCACACCATAACGTGACGCAGAACGCCTCTCTTGCAGTGTCTGCCACAGGAGTTGGCAGAGCATCCCAGAGACGCTTCCGCGCTTACTAAACGAACCTGAGACGAAACGCGCTACTCTTCTCTGTCTCATCTATCAGTCCTGTCTGACGAGCACTTTTCAAGTATTGGTCTCCGCTCGGAGTGGCCGCGTAGTTAGAAGCGCCATGTCACGGATTGCGCGACCCTCTCGCCGGAGGTTCGAGTCTTTCCTCGGGCATGGGTGTGTGTGTGTGTTGTTCTTTTTGTAAGGTGCTGCCTCTGTTGATGGATGAAATTTCCTGGGGATTCTTCCAATGTACCTCAGTCTGGCATCAGATTTGCCCTCTTTCTACCAGCAGGTTATCGTAGGTCGCTAGAGTAACGAAGGGTATATAGCGACTGGAGAAAAGCGCATATCATTCCCGTTTGCAGGAAAGGTCGTGGGGCAGACGCACATAATTGTATACCTATATCGTTTATGTCCATCTGTTGTAGAGTTATGGGACATGTTTTGTGCTCAGGTGTTGTGAGATTCTTGGATAGCAAAAATCTCCTCTGTAAAAATGAACATGGATTCCGCAGGAAGGGGCCTTTCGAACCTCAGCTCGCCCTGTTGCTCCATGAGACACCGGCGCTCAGGTTCACTGACTGCAGGAAGGCATCTGACACCGTCCCGCTCTGCCACTGAGTGAACAAATACGAGCTTCGCCAGTTTCAGCCTAGATCTGCCACAGGATACGAGACTTCCTTACGGAGAGAACAGTACGTACCGAAGAATATCTAGGAGAGAATGTACAGAGCGATCCTACGTGGAGTGACCATATAAACCAATTAGTAGGAAAAGCGGACCCCGATCAGATTCGTAGGGAGAATCTTACACAAATGTAAGTCGTGGATTACGAGGCGCTTGTGCGACCAGTTCTTCGCTGCCGTTCATCAGTGTGGGACGCTGACCGGGTAGTTCTGTCAGGAGAGGCGGGGAAGATCCAGCGGAGAGCGGGACGGTTTGCTCGGCGCGATGGAAACAACAAACCCCAGCACCAGACGCTGCGAGAGGGCCGTGCTGTGCGTCACGGAGAGGGCCGCCACTGAAACCTCGGGGCAGCTCTTTCCGGAAGAATCGGACGGCACGTCGCTTCCTCCCACACACTCCTCGCGATAGGACGGCGACGAGAAAATGCGAGCCCGTGCAGGGGCTCGCAAGCAGTCGTTCTTCCCGGCGCCATTCGCCGCTGGAGAGGGGGAGGGGGGACAGTGAGTGGTACAGGAGGCACCCTCCGACACACAGCGCCAGCTCACTTTCGGAGCATGTTGTACATGTAGGTCAGTTTTACGTTCTAATTTAACTCCGTATCGCTACGCACGCATATTCCAAGACATTTTACGGAAGTGACCGCTTCCACTGATTGTTCAGTATTTTCGTAATCACACACTAAAGTGTCTCCCAGTGTAATTACTCGCAACACGTCACATTTGTCTGTTTTGAGGGTTAACTGCCACCCGCTGCACCGAGCGTCGCTTCCTTGCGCGCCTTCCTGCGTTCCGCTACAAATTTCACAGCGTACCGACTCGTCTGTGTACATCATTGTACGCGTGAAGCCTCATTGAACTTCCGACTTTGCGTACTACGCCATGTATATACGTATTATGAAAAGTAGCGGTCCTATAATATTCGGCTGGGCCGGGCGCGAAGGTTCTTTTACGTCTGAACACTTCTCAAAATCGGTTCAAATAGCTCTGAGCACTATCGGACTTGACATCTGAGGGCATGAGTCCCCTAGAACTACTTAAACCTAACTAAGGACATCACACACATCCATGACCGAGGCAGGACTAGAACCTGCCACCGTAACAGTCGCGCGGTTCCGGACTGAAGCGCCTAGAACCGCTCGACCACAGCGGCCGGCCGGGGTTTGCATTTTCTGTCACCAGAGACGCCGCACAGAACACGTTTTGCAGCCATAGTTTCAGCACGGGAAGCGGCTATTGTCTTAGCGTTGACTGAGTACAGAGAAATTCGCCGGAATTTATTGTCTCCGTGTGTGTGAAACAGTGCAGCAGACATCGCCAGCTTCTCCGGCAGCACGACGGCAGTAATACGGTCCCGAAAAAAAAACTAAGAAAACGAGGCGGTGGAGTTTCTCGTCCTCATCTCGGTCTGTTACTCAAGTGTAATTCGGCACGAACACGGACAACGTCTGACGCAAGAATGCCTTTGTGAGCAATCCCGTTCCCAGCTGTAACGGAATCCTCAGCGGCAATTTATAAACACCGCCTGATTTTAATTGTTCGTTAATCTGACGCTGATGAATTGCACACCAGCGAACTCGAAAGAAATGCGATTCCAAACATGATTTGGTGAAGGTTTTTTTCTTTTCTATTGGTAAATCGGGAGACTGTGTTTTCTCTGGGTTAAGGGAGAGAAGGCAATGCGCTTCCAGCCTCTTTCGGCAGCACTGAAACTTAAAACCGGAAGATTTAAACGAGGTGGTCAAATGGCTTCATCGCCCTGTTAGCAAGGCGACCTCAGTTACTAGCGACTCTGGTTTGGAAACGGAGATCGACAGCGAAAGTTTGCTGCCGTCACTGAACACAGAGGCTTCCTTAGTTCCCAGGGAAAGCAGAGCAGGCGGCGAGAGGTGAACGAGTGAGACGTCGATATATGGTGATATCAAGCGACTTCTCTCTCTCTCGACTCAGTGTACATCTATGCACAAGAGTAACATGATGTTGTCGTGTACGTGGCGGGATGAATAAGCATATGTGTCGGAACAAATAGGTGCTATCAGTTACTTATGAGCAGAAGGCAACGTAGCTTCGTATATGACCAATGTTAGCTGCTAAGTACTGCCTCCAGACGCATGTGTGGATACGTTCCAGAACTTTAATGTTCGATTTTTACATCGAAGCGCTGATCGGAACGAAACAGAAGAGACGTAGTATCCGTCATTCACAGAAATGTTCAGAGTACCAGAGACGCTCTCCTACATAAAGTCAGTGTACTAAACAGAAATTAAAGATTTTAATAGTACGCAGTAGTTGTAGCATAGCAGTTGTCTTTGCTGTAATTGTCCTGTGGTTTTCAAACTTTATATTCACTCCAATTCCTAGTAGTTTTCTATTACGGAGAATTAAAACACGGCGGAGTGCGGACTCTAAATTCCGCATGAGCAGCTACTAATCATACATCTCTCCTCTGTCGTCATCAAGTCTAACTGTTAAAGTACGTGGCCAGAAATTGTAAGACGTTGCAGGCCTACTTCGCAGAGGAAGAAGCAGCTAGAACGAAAACATTTTGCCAACAGAGGTTGTGCGATTCGCATGCCGAGCAGAAAATAAAGCGGCGGAAATCTCTACGTTTGACGCTTGTAACCCGCGGTGTTCCAAACGATCGATTACGTGTACCCCAATTTAAAGGTTTCGAAAGCGTCTTAGACCTTGTCTCAGTGATAAGGACGTAAGGACAAGCTCTGTCAATTGTAGGGCCGGCCTATGTGGCGCTGCAGAGTCGGTCGTAATAAACACGACGCGAGGTCCGTGTTATGACGTCACAGTTGTTTATCGCAGAACGAGGCCTGAAGCGAGGTGTTTAGAATTCTAAGTGTAAATTTTCTAAAATAGGTGACTACATCTTCATACGCGTTTCCACGGCGGTGAGGTGTCGGGTCAGCTTAAGCTGCAAGTGCTTGCCGACCATCACGAACACACTTGAAACAAAACTCGTTACGATTTAGCCAGTGACGAAAATTTGGAGACTTTCTTTCAAAAGGGAGAATGTCAAGCCAGTTGACTGCACAAGCTATGCAGCAATCCTGTTTCAGAATCCTTGTATGGGTTGAAAGTAGGGATGTACGTCGGTCGTCAGATCTAAGACTCTACGAATGGCGACGATTTTTGACACGACTGAACGTATTCTCTAACTCATTATTAGGATGTCCTGTGGCATAACAGAGCGTGTCACATGTATAGCTGAAGAAATTGCAAGAAAACTATATGCCTCCCGCCAAACCGATATTTGGTATTGTCACTGTGGAAGCGTTCAACTAAATGAGTCACAGTCCACCATGAAAAGGAATTCATCGAATAAGTAAACGTTTGCTGTCGTCCCACGTAAGAAGAATAGCCATCACAATAACAATGCGAGTTTTGGGGAATTTACGATAACTCAGATACTGCATGGGTAACATTAAAACAACAAGGAGATCAGTTCTTGAAATCAGTACTTTATTCCAGCTACAGATGAGATACAACTGTTAAGTGTCGAAAAAAATTTGCTTCAGACCTCATCACAGCAGGGAGAGAGGCATGCACCGTCTATATATGTATCTGTATGGTCCAAGGTACGAGACGTGGTGTGTGTCCAAAGTGTTACACGGGCCAACGAGCAGCGTATAACGCAGTCAGCCACTGCCAACTAAAACTATCCTTGTCTTCGTTCTCGCGCCCGGCCCTGCTCCTCGAAAGATCTTTTCTTTCATTTGTTGCCAGAGTGGAATCTGTCGAAACAGACAACAGCTCGACACATTGCCACTAAATAAAACAGTTTCTGACGCTGTGTTTTAATTGCATATCGGTACAAAACAGGTGATTCTGACCATTACATTACATCTTCACAATCGATGTGTGGTAACAAAATATACGCTAACTGTACGAACGTAATTAGGATTTAACCTTGACCCGAGAGGAATCTTTCCAGCCGTTATGAGTCTCCAAAAGACTGGAGTCAAATGAGTTACACCTTTTACCGCACAACGCGTATGATGCAGGTGAGCATAATAAACATATCACACGCTTTAATTGGTGCGGATAAAAATGTTTCGACGATATTTATTTACGATTTGTACACCTGTGTTCTGGAAGATTTTCTCACTCACCCTCCTCCTCTTCAGGAGTTTATGTTAACACCAACTGGAGGCATCTGAGACACAAGGCATCCCTGAATGTTTGGAGTGCGAAACAGCACTGTCCGGATGCACTGAAATGACGCAACTGGCCAGCAATAGGAATGTGACTCACAAGCGGGGATGGGCACGCATGTCGTAAGTGGTGGGCTACGGTAGGTTCTGCCGTGGGGAGATATAAAAAAAAAAAATGTTTCCGTCCTCATTTACGTCAGAATACCGGTGTTACCCGTGAGAGAGCTAGACTGCCGACATTTCTGACCGCTAGCAGCAACAGCCAGTCGCTGAGGCAGTGACAAAGCTCTGTCGGCTGCACGAAACAGACAACTGACGGGCAGATAAATTCGGCTTCTGCATTACAGGGATCTGCATTTGTGACTGAATGTGCTCAAAACCATTACAGTGTCATTATGCGGATGTGATGCTGGTTGGGTGACTTGGTGTGTCGCGTGCTGGCGTTCCAGTGACGTGGCGGAACATGGGCGGAAGACTCGACTGGCAGTCTTGGCTGTCACAGTACGTGTGTAACGTACGTAGAAAGAAGAGGCGTGACGTTAGCAGTGCAGGTTGAGCGAGGTTTCCCATGCACCACCGTTATATATTCCTGACGAAACGTGACAGCTTGCCGTGCTAAAAACATCATAATGCAGTGGTAGACTGTAGGTACGCAAAAGGAAACGAGATACGTGTGATCAAGGCAATACGAAATAAGATGTAAAATATATTTCCTGATTACAAAAAGCCCTCCAGTAACGTACTAAATAGATACATGTTGTTACAGAAGCGAGTGTCACGCTAAGATAGGGCACCAAACATGACCCTACAGAATCGGTATTAATGAAAGGAAGGACTATACACCGTTCGTGCATTGCCGAAGTATTGAAAATGAGACAAAACTTTCACCTGTGGTGGTCCAGTCACAGTGACGATATACTTTTATAACGTGATTTAGAAGCGACGACTCAGAGACTGTTGAATGCGGAGATATTAACTCTTGTTTGTATCTCGATATGTATCTAAAATACTTGGACAATAATGTTTGTAACCAAGTAGCCCTCTCTTTTTCTTCCGGTCACAAGCTAACACTATTTTACTTACTTTCACTACACTGAGAGGTGGTAAATGTCGCCTCAAGGCCTCCATCAAGGTGCGCTACTGGACCATAACACCTGCTGCGAGTTCCCGCGTGTTTACTGAGCACAGCAGGTACGGCGTTTACACGGGACACAACACTCAGACGACGAACATTTCGGAAACCGTTTTTACCTAGTCACGTTTACATGTTGAACCCTAGTCGGTTCTTTTAGTCCTAACTAGCCTCCACGTTTCGAGAATCACAATTTTTAAACGCATGGCCTCTGCGGTGCAGCTGTCCTCGCTGCAGCGAACGTATATGTGTCTTCCTAATGCGAGGAGGAGACGTTAACAAATAACGGAGAGAGTGGATTTCCTACTGACGCCAGCGAAATAGGGAGGTGGATGATGATGATGATGATGATGATGAGATTGCACATAAGGGGATATTGGAAAGTGTTATCCACGTCCGTTAAAGCGTTGGCTGCTGCTTTATTGAGAGACGGAAATTACGCTCGTCGTGCAGGAAGAGCTAGCCGATAGCTGGTCTAAGAGATTCCTCACAAAAGTTTAGGCGTTCAGGGGTGGCCAGAAAACACGTGATCGAGTAAGGCCGCATCCGTACCGCTGTGCCCAGGGTCGCGGGACGCCACGCCGTGTCGCCGAGTGGGTGGCTGGCTGTGGCCGCAGCTTCCGGTCTCCTGAACACTTTCTCACACACCGCCTGGACTCGAAGAATACAGACGTGCAATATCAATAACGTTTGTTTCATTTACAGATTTTTAACAACTTCCATGCAAAAAAATCGCAGGCATTACTTTACAGCACGCCCCCGTAGATGAATCTGAGTCAGAGAGACAAAAATACGGAGACATCAAGTCCTCTTGCTATCCTCTAACATACCTACGGCACAAGAATAATACTATACGGAAACAAAAACACGTCATCTATTTCTCCTAGCCAGAGTCTGACTATATATATATATATATATATATATATATATATATATATATATATATATATATATATATATATATATACAGTTTTAACTACACTGCCTCACGTCTCAACGTAGGTCAGCTACAAGAATTTAATAAGCTACCCGCTGAAAGTTTCCATGTTCATACTGAGGCACCAGTGTGTACAATAAAACAAACACAACGTTTACACGATCCACAAAACTAGCAAGGTGAAAATTTTGACAAACGTGTTAGACACGCATCGATTTTTTTATATTGGTGTTACTTTTACACCCTTGGTCTCTAAATGACATTTACCCTGGTTGAATCGAACTTTGCAGTAATGTCATAATAATTTTTTTGATAGTTGGACGACAGTGGAATCTTACGGAGGTGGAGCATACGGCACAAGAGCGGTGTCCAAAGCTCACAAATACCTCAGTCGATGCGTTCGAAGCCGCCTTATTAACCCCCACAGCACCACCGCACCCTGATTACGAGCGTTTTGTAAATAAATGAACTGGTCACTGGTGGAAGATTATTCGACGCAGGGTTTCCGAGTCCACGAATCGCTGCAAAACGTCACCAGCCACCGGATGCGTACGAGAGCCTTTCCCTTTGCCATTCGGTGGCTGTGGTCGCGGCAATTTAGAAATTATCCAGCGGTGCACGATACAGGACTGCTATGTATCAGATCGATTTCTGTGGTGCAGCAAAAATATAACAATTTCAGTATCTTCCAATTAAATAGAAAGAATAAGTGCAATGTTTTCAGCTAAATGCAATAAATACGAGAGTTGGAACTTAAATTGAGGCAACTATTTATTCACAACCTATACAAAAGAGTTACATGTTTGCACCTGTTACTGTCCTTCAGAATAGTCACCAGCCTTGTGTAGAACCCGTTGCCAGCAATGTGCAAGCCGTAGCAGAGCCTGTTCTGTTGATGGTGCAAATGGAGCGGTCTGAAGATATGGTGATTCTCGTTATCCTCCACGGCGGACCGTCAATGCACGATATTACTGATCGTTTTTGGAGCATCACCTGCGACCAGCTTTGCGAAAAAAGCGGCGACACTTTCTGCGCAAGCCACACATCATTTTGCACGACAATGCGCGGGCGCATACAGCGCAAGGTGCGGCTGCTCTGTTCCGTCCATGAGACTGGGAAGTACTATACCATCCACCGTACTCCCCAGACTTAAGTCGTTGTGACTTTGATTTTATTCCGAAGATGAAGGAACCACTTCGTGACATTCGCCTCAGAACTATTCCAGAGATTCGACAGGCAGTAGACCGCTCCATTCGCACCATCTACAGAAGAGACTCTGCTGACGGTATACTACGCCTTCCACATCGCTGGCAACGGGTTCTACACAACGCTGGTGACTACTTTGAAGGACAGTAACAGGTGCAAACATGTAACTCTTTTGTGTCGGTTGTGAATAACCAGTCGCCACTATTTGAGTTCCAACCCTCGTAATTTCTCGTCCATTGCAGTAGTCATACATCTTCACACTGCATCAAATAACTTTGTCCACATTAACCAACATTTTTGGAAGCAAGAGGGAACGTGACAATGTGGGCATTTCTTAACGCGGTTGAGCGTCTCCGTGCGAGCAAATATCGATTGTGGAGCTGCAAGTCTTTCATCGGTAACCACATTTCCAGAATCGATATAACAGTGTCAGCATGACCAACCAGTAGCTGTTTTGTGAGATAGATCTATGGAATCCGCCTAAACAAATCGTACTGTGCGTCATCCACAGAAACGATTTCTGGATTACTTACACTTAGGTACGTGAGTGTCTTCCTGAGATGTTAAGGATTCAAATGGTAACAAATAATTGTAGCATAAGAGACGTGTTTGGCTCTTACTGGCACATGGTTTTCAAATAATTGCAGATACCTCTTTCTGTTACGGCTTTGTGCTATCGACTATCAACCGCGATAGAAGAACGACATCATACTTGACAAGAGGTTATAATAATGATAGCTTTTCTTGTTTCGCAATGTCAACAAGACGAGTTTGGGTCTGTTGCTACATACGACAGCACTGTTGAAGAGATCACCGCACCATTTCCGTACAGGAAATTTAAATGTCACAGCAGTTCCAAAAAAAAAAATGGCTCTGAGCACTATGGGACTTAACATCTGAGGTCATCAGTCCCCTAAGAACTACTTAAACCTAACTAACCCATCACACACATCCATGCTCGAGGCAGGATTCGAACCTGCGACCGTAACAGTAACGGGGTTCCGGACTGAAGCGCCTAGACCCGCACGGCCACCGTGACCGGCTGTCACAGCAGTGTAAACACGTCGTCTACAGGGCTCGCGTGACCCTTTTGCTGAATCAGAGCGATTGATAATATTATAGTTGGCAGCTGTAACCAGGAGAGTTAAAAGCGATCGGGCCGCGCGGGATTAGCCGAGCGGTCTCAGGCGCTGCAGTCATGGACTGCGCGGCTGGCCCCGGCGGAGGTTCGAGTCCTCCCTCGGGCATGGATGTGTGTGCATGTCCTTAGGATAATTTAGGTTAAGTAGTGTGTAAGCTGAGAGACTGATGACCTTAGCAGTCAAGTCCGATAACTTTTCACACACATTTGAACATTTTTTAACAAAACCGATCGAAGACATTTCCGCCGTTTGCTTTTTCAAGCTGTATCGGGCCTACATTAGAACAAAAATATGAGACACACTGGAAAGTAAAATTTTTAAAAACAGTTTTTCCATAAACGCACGAAACTTTCAGAGTAGTCATTGTATTACTTTAAGGAGCAGAATGTCAGGGCAGAGACACTCGCTTACAGGGGTAGCATATGCGGCAGTGCAGGATCGTTAATAATGAATGAGTCGCGAGTGTCGATGTTATGACGTCACCATAGTGTATCAGCAAGAGGCGTCCCCCGAGACCAGAATATACGTAACGGAACTGAAGCGAAGGGAACAGTTAATCCTGGGAGGCGCGCCATATTTCCAACGTTTTCCGTCGTTTTGTACTTGGCTTACCTAAGTATAACATTTCAAACTAGTGTTTTAGGCAAAAATATTTACATTACTGTTATCAACGCAAAACCGAGGGATACAGATATTTTTTTATATCATAAGGAGGCTTTACATTTTCTGTCATCTGAGGACCATATTTCGCAACAATATATTCAACCTGGACAGCGGCTGTTGTCTTAACGTCGAGTGACCACAGAGCAATTGGCAGAATTTATTAGGTATCCATGTGGGGAAACAGCGCCGCAGACATCGACACCTTACGTGGTAGCAAGGCACCACTGATAGGGTCCCGGAAAAAAAGGCGATGATCATTTTTGAAATTATCTTCATTTGTTACTCAAGTTTGGGGGCAAGAATACGGATAATGTCTGACGCAAGAAAGCCGTCGCGAACAACTCGGTTCCCGGTTGTAACGGAACTTTCGGCCTACAGCTGTTTTCGCGGCAATTTATAAACACCGCGTCATTTTAATTGCCGGTCTATTTGATGCTGACGAATTACACAGCAGTGAACTGGAAAGAAACGTGATTACGATGACGAGATGGGGGCCATTTCTTAGCTGTAGTTTATTCGAAAGAACGTAACATTTCTTATTGTCTTTTCTGTGGATTAAAGGAGGCAACACTATACACTTTCAGTCTGTTCCCCTAAGTAATGAAAGTAAAAGGCAGAACATTTGACGAGTCGGTCCAATCACTTCATCGCCACGTTAGTACGGGCGACCCAGTTTGATAGCGTCTCTGGTTTGGAAACAGAGATTCAGCCGTGGGCAAAAGTCTGCGGCCGTTACCACCTAGAGGCGCGCCCTTACTTCCCAGACACAGCAGTACACACAGCGAGAGCTGAATAACAAACCCAAAAATAAATGTGACGAAGCTACTACAATGATTCTATCATTTTTTTCCTGGTCTCAATGTATATCTACGGCACAACAGTAACGTAATTTCGATGACGTTGTGGTCTACGTGGAGAAAAGGTTAAACATAATCTGTGGGAACAAATGGGCGCTCAGTGCCTTACGACCTGCTAACAACGTAGCTTCATTTGTTACCAATACTGAGTAAACTGGAAGCTGCTAAATATCGCCTCCAGAACGGTATGAGGATACTCTCCAAACCAGCAGCTGCAACATTCGATATTCACATCGAAGCATCGGTCTGAACGAAACAAAAGTAGAATGCGTCGTTCACAGAAATGATCTGAGTACCGGAGAGGCTTTCCTACGTAGTCTACCAAAGACAAATTAAAGCCTGACAACGTTTCAAGCATGATGGAAGCAGCGTCGCAGACGTCGACACCTTCTTTGCCAGCACGGCTGCAGTCGGCTGGTCCAGAAAGAGGCGATGGAGAGATTCGTCCGAACCTTGATTTGTTATTCACGTTTAATACTGCGTCTGTCACAACAATGTCGCTGCTATGCACTCCGGTCCCATTTGTAACGGAATTTTCGGCACAGGTCTGTTTTCACGTCTTTGTAATTGTTCGTTTACGTACTGATGAAGAAACGAAAACCTCTGAAGTAATCACGATAAAGAGTTTACGAAACATTTAGCATTTAAAAGAGAACGATTATGGAAATTACTATAGCTTAAATAAGTTAGTATCATTTTCTAGCGAAGAATACGATGGGTAGTTTCTGTTGGAACGAACGACGACTTTTGCGATTCGCTTTCCACGTCTGCATTCGAGTTTTAACCGCTGTTTCACTGCAATAAAACATTACCACTCCATGTTAACAAACCGCTGCTCGAAGCTCACATAACGTATGTGACTGCCGACATGACAATTAACAAGTAAGAAGACGATAATCTTTTATATCTCGCCCACTACTATTGCGGATTTACTGAAATGCTTTAATATGCGGACGTGTTTAATACAGCACACTATCGTTTGCTGCAGGGAGGTGGAACTGTTATGCAAGCACGACGCCAGAAGTGATTAGTGGAAGTCAGTAGCATTTTTCATTGAAGAATACGACGCGTAATTTCGATTCGACAGAACGATAACTTTTGCGAGTTTGTGTGTGGAAGGCCTAACTTTAAATGTGCGCTTATATAGACGAAATGCAGTTACGGGTACCCCACAGACGTTATTTATCGTTTAAAGGTTTACCCATTTCTAACGCCGAAAAATGTAAAGTTTGACTGGTGGTTGTGCATTTACTCTCATTTTTTCCGTTTTCATTTTCTCCATAAAACCGCCATTATTAGCGAGAAAGTTCTAAACTGCCGATATTGTGGAGCGCCAGCGATAACAATCACTCCCTGAGACAGCGACAAAGCCCTGTGGGCCGCAGGAGACAGAGAATAAACGGAAACTCAGCTTCTATATTTCTACGATTTGCAAGCGCGATTAAATGCATTCAGAGACAGTGCCGTGTCATAATGGGAGTCCGACGCTGGTTTCCCGATTTTGTGAAACCCGTGGCGGCGTTCGGGTGGCGTGGCGGAACATAGGCGGACATCTCTTCTGGAATTCATTCAGTGACGCATGTGAAGAAAGGCAGCCCTAAGCAGTGGTGTCTGAGCGATGTTTTGTCACCCAGCACCGTTACACGTGCCAGACGTCACGTGACAAGGGTGCTGCCCACAATCTCACGAGCTCCGTACTTATTCTTCGATAAAATGAAAGTCCTTAAAACGGGAGAACGAGCGAGGACGACTCTCCAAACCCTTGTCCGGCCATCCTGATTTAGGTTTTCCGTATTTTCGTGAATCGCTACAGGCAAATGCCGAGATGGTTGCTGTGAAAGGACACTGCCGACTTCCTTCCCCGTCCTTCGCTAATCCGATGGGACCGATTGCGTCGCTGTTTGGTCCCCTCCCCCCACCCAACTAACTAAAACGGTAAAATAATGGAATGCAGTGGTAGTGTTATTTCCGTTCAAAATATAGTACGAAAACCGGCATCGGTGAGCAGGTTTCGGGAATCGATATGATAGCGTTTACATGACGAACGAGAAGCGGTAGTGGCAGACCGGTTTATGGGAAGCAGATTCGTTAGCCGTATGTAGAGCTGTTAAAGAACGTTTTATGTTTTGTTTGACACAATGAAAGCGATTATTAACATACCGTTTCTTTTTCAAAGTGGAAACACAGAGAATCAAATGCTGCATTTTTACGTTTAACATTTGTCCTCAGTTCGACATGTATAATTTTCTATAAAAAGATATCAGAATTTCCGTGTCCATGTTATGTACACGGTGCTTGATCGTTGTGTGGCAGAACTGCGTCCGCAGACATACTCTTTTTGGCGCTGTTTATTCCGTTTCAACGTCTTATTCCCTATATCAAAGTGTAACACCGCAAATCGAATACTGCCATCTATCGGCCATCGACAACACTGCGTCTTCTGTAATTTCTTTGGCAGTTAACTTCTGCAACACGGGGCGCCATAAGAAGGCGTCTTTCTATACCGCCGGTTCCGATCGGAATCGCGCCCTTTCAAGAAATAGAAACAGAACATCTGTACATCGAAATCTCTTGTTGTGGGCCACGAGGTAAAGCTGTGGCCTATCTGTATGAAAGAAGATGAAATGAGACACTGTGAGCGGACAAGACTGCGACGACAGAGAATGTCGTATAACGCAGTCAGGAGGCGCAGAATAAATTTCAGACTGTCTTCGTTCTCAGGAAAGCGTTGGTCAGCGCTTTCAAACAAGTAGTAGCATATTAAGACATGAAATAAGTTCATGTTTTGTACTTTTTTTGTAATAGAATCCAAATAAATACATTATATGTTCCGTCATATTCGAACACTACCAGGATATATATATATATATATATATATATATATATATATATATATATATAATACTTTTTTTTTTTTTTTTTTTTTGAGAGGAAGCATTTGATTTCACTGATAGGTGCAAGTCTAGTCCCTATGAAGTATACTTTTCAAGTACTTAAAATAATACGATGCATTATTTTTTATTCAGTTCTTCAGTAAAGAGGCACACTCGTGGCATGGAGTGACAGGAGTCAGCAGCCGTCAGATGCGACGCTGGGAGAAACGTTACCTGAATGGAGAATGAGCTAAACTAACAACCGGCGGCAGAATTCAGAGAAAGCGGTCGCGAATCAGTGTGTTGCGAGCGGCCGACTGTCTGGCGGATCTTGGAACGGAAAGTCTGAACTCCATCAACAGCAGCGGGAGGCAAAGGCCGGGCAAGTTCTGTTACGTAGGAGGACTATCCAGAAATTTGTGGGTGGAGATATGGCACCGTGTGGACTGACTAAAATCGGCGTAGCTGGTCAGTGATTGGGACACGGTACTGGAATGCATGTTACAACTGGCAGGAGACGCGAAATGATGCTCTGCTTGGAGTTTCGGACATTAATCCGCTAGCTTGGGTAGGAAGGGACTCCAACGTTTCTCTTAATCAGATATACGGATTGACATCTGTCTCATACGTGGAAGATCGCATTTTGCATATACATTGTAAAGATATGTTTCGCACCTAATACTGCTAAAGATGTACCCGGTAAAAGCGGGCCAAGTTTGAAAGGTACACGTAATTTACTTGACACTTACTGTGTGTAGAAAGAGGAAAGGCGGCAGCTAGTGAATAAGTATCCGACAAAAATTGAATGTAAAATTGTTTATGATCATACTGCTCGTAAAAAAGTATTATACAGCGCGTTTAAATTGAGTGAATTGATGCCGAGAAAATATACTGGAGATGAAAGGTGAGTAAATATACAAGTGGTCGATAAAGACGATTAAATGATTAGATACAGCGAAACACGCCCCGCTTTGTCTACGGAGACAGGGGTGCCATGTGACGTCACACGTCAGTGTGGGCTGCTGCTACGTCTGTAGACGCGCCTCAGCCGCTGTGGCCGCCGTTAAGATTTCACGGACGACTCAGCTGTCACTACAGCCCTATGATGGCGGACTTCTGAAGCCAAGTCTTTGTATTTTGTGCCTATTTCTCGCTGTTGCCGCCAAAATTGCAGCATTCATTCACACTATGCAGTACGTAATTCTGTTCGCCCTTCTACTAAATATTCAGTTCATAAAGTTAAATATGAATTACATGTAGAGGTAATTGTCGGATCATGCCTGTGTCGGAAAAGGAAATGTTCAGGCTGGAGGAAATGTGCCCCGGATGATTGCATGACAGACGCAAGACTGCCATCTCGTGTGAGCATTTCGCTCATTCGTTGAGAAAAATACGAGTAGTAGTAGTAATAGTCAGCTTCGTCATGCTCAGTTACGTGTAGTTCCTAAGAAATTGTGTAATTCAGTAGTGTGTAATATGGAAGTTGGCCAGGACGATAACTTAAGTGGGTTTGTCTGTGGAGGGCGCAAATTAAAACCTGGGATTGTGTAATTGCTGTTAACTCAATCAGCCGGCCGGTGTGGCCTAGCGGTTCTAGCCGCTTCAGTCTGGAACCGCGGTACGGTCGCAGGTTTGAATCCTGCCTCGGGCATGGATGTGTCTGGTGTCCTTAGGTTAGTTAGGTTTAAGTACTTCTAAGTTCTGGCGGACTGATGAGCTCAGATGTTAAGTCCCATAACGCTCAGACCCATTTTTGTTAACTGAATCGCATCACGAAAGTTTTTGTTCAAAAATGTCTTCGCATTAAACTACCAGAAACGTACTGTTTGATTCCTTTTTGCCCCGTTCGTTACTTCTTTCTGTTTTCATTCCTTTAAAAGAAGCCCAATTACTCCGGAGAAAGTCTGAATACAATTGCCATCATTCCTTGGCGCCTACAGCAACAATCGACCGCTGATGCAGCGACAGAGCTCTTGTGTTTTGCAGGAGACGGAGAACAAACGGAAAGATAAACTCGGCTTCTACATTTCTATGATCTGCATTTGCGATGAATGTCTGAATGTGCTTACAGTCACACTACAGTGTCACTATGCGAATCTGGTGCTGGTTTCCTGATTTTGTGGATGGTGTGCTGGCTTTCCGGAGACGTGGCGGAATATAGGTGGACAACCTGGCTGGGTGTCATTCAGTGACGTATGTGTAACGAACAAATGAAGTAAATAATTTAAACAGTCCTGTTCGAGGGAGGTTTGCCATCCAGCACCGTTGTACAGGGTGTGGAGAAATAATTTGACCAAAAATGCAGGGCGGAAGGACAGCACGAAACAGAGGAATGTGTGTATGGCAACTAAGAGTCGTAAATGCGTATTTTCAGCGCTACAGAAAAGCAACTGAAATCTGACATACGGAGGTCATTGTTCGAAATGATAGGTAATTTATAGAAAATGTATAGGTGAACAGAATGTTTGGACCAACCAAGCGTCATGATAAGAACAAGATAAATTTAAACCCTCACTAACACCTGTATCGTACTTGGCTGACGAACCAGATAGTACTTCTTCGCAAATGAGGACAATCAGATGTCCATGCTTCTTGTTTGGATACATGGCCGTACCCAGCGAGGGGAAGGGGGGGGGGCAGCTGCCCCCTAGAAGATATTCGCAGTTTTTCACTGGTTTGCTGTTTTATTTAATAAGAAGTGCCGTATGTTGTCTCGAGTCCTTGTTTCCTGAGACTGGTATGACCTGCAGCCCCCCCCCCCCCTAGTTCAGATCCTGGGTACGCCCTTGTTTGGATATATCTTAAAAGGTCAAAATGAGTGAAAAATGAGCCACCACTTAATTAACATGAGTATGTACAGAAAATGTTGTAACTGATCACCGTTTTCATGCTGGCATACCGCCTTAAATATTTAACAGCGACCTGCATTTTCTGTACTCATTCATTTTCGTTTTTCCCCGCCCTGTATATGCGATACGGTGCGTTACAAATGTTGTTCGAATTCTCTGGAGTCCAGTACACTTTATCTTTGGTAGAAAGTGCCAACAACGGCAAAATGGCGGAATTCGTTGGTAGAGATTTGTAACTTTACAATTCAGTAGACAGTAACTACTTAAAAGGAAATGTGACATGTTTATCGATGCGCTAGGGAAGTAGACGTGACATACGTTTCTTGATTACAAAGAGTGAGTCCTCCAGTAAAGAGTGTCTGCCACGCTGTTATGAGGCAGCGTACGAGACCCCACCGAATCGGCGTTACTGAAAGCGTGCACCGTTGGTCAGTTGCCGAAACGTTCAAAATTAAACAAAACATTTAAATGGGTCGATCACATTGCATTTATCATCGTGAATGAAGACGAAATAAATTTATAGCGTCTATCTACATCTGCATCGACATGATTATTCTGCAATTCACACTTAAGTGCCTGGCAGAGGGTTCATCAAACCATTTTCATACTACTTCTCTACCATTCCACTCTCGAATGGCGCTTGGGATAAAGGAACACCTAAATCTTTGCGTTCGATCTCTGATTTCTCTTATTTTATTATGATGAACATTTCTCCCTACGTAGGTGGGTGTCAACAAAATATTTACGCATTCGGAAGAGAAAGTTGGTGACTGAAATTTCGCAAATAGATCTCGCCACAAAGAAAACCGCCTTCGTTTCAGTGGCTGCCAATCCAACTCGCGTATCATATCAGTGACACTCTCACCCCTATTGCGCGATAACACGAAACGAGCTGCCCTCCTTTGCACTTTTTGGATGTCCTCCGTCAATCACACCTGGTAAGGATCCCATACCGTGCAGCAATATTCCAGCAGAGGACGGACAACGGTAATGTAGGCTGTCTCCTTAGTGGGTTTGTCGAACCTTCTGCCAACATAGCGCAGTCTTTGTTTCGCCTTCCCCACAATATTATTTATGTGATCTTTCCAATTTAAGTTACTCGTAATTGTAATTCCTAGGTATTTAGTCGACTTGACAGCCCATAGATTTGTGCGATTTATCGTATACACAAAATTTATAGGATTTCTTTTAGCACCCATGTGGATGACCTCTCACTTTCCTTTGTTTAGTGATAATTGCCACTTTTCGCACCATACAGAAATTCTCTCTAGGTCATTTTGTAATTGGAATTGATCATCTGATTATTTTACTAGACGGTAAATTACAGCGTCATCTGCAAACAATCTAAGGGGCCTGCTCAGATTATCACCTACATCATTTATGTAAATCAGGAACGGCACAGGGCCTATGACACTACCTTGCGGAACGCCAGATATCACTTCTGTTCTACTCTATGATTTACCGTCTATCACTACGAACTGTGATCTCTCTGAGAGTAAATCACGAATCCAGTCACATAACTGAGATGATAGTGCATACGCACGCAATTTGATTAATAGTCGCTTGTGAGAAACGGTATCAAAAGCCTTCAGGAAATCTAGGAATATGGAATCGATCTGAGATCCCTTGTCGACAGCACTCATTACTTCATGGGAATAAACAGCGTACTGCGTTGCACAAGAACGATATTTCCTGAATCCGTGATGCTTATGTATCAATAAGTCATTTTCTTCAAGTTGATTCATAATGTTCGAGTACAGTATATGATCCAAAATCCTACTGCAAATTGATGTAGAAGTGAGGTTTCAGAGACTGATGAATAGAGTGTTAATTCGAAATATATCTACGACACAAGGACGATACTCCAGGGAACCAAGTAGCTGAAAATGGTTCACATGGCTCTAAGCATATGGGACTTAACATCTGAGGTCATCAGTCCCCTAGACTTAGAACTACTTCAACCTAGCTAACCTAAGGACATCACACAAATCCATGCTCGAGGCAGGATTCGAACCAGCGACCGTAGCAGCAACGCGGTTCCGGGCTGAAGCGCGTACCAAGTACCCCTTATTTCTTCTCCTGACCAGAGGCAAACAGTATTCTAGTTATTAACTGTTTTGACAATACTGAAATGTGGTGAATATTGCTTCTAGCCCTCCATCAAGGTGGGCTAAGAGAATCTGGTACTTGCTGCGAGTTTCCATATTTGTATTGAGCAGTAAAAATGAAGGGCGCGAAAGTGACGGCGACTACGCGGGACACAACATTAAGATGACCAAAATTTCGGAAACCAATTTTCTGTAGTCATGTTTACATGTTAAAGCTTAATCGATTCCACTAGCCGGAACGAACGTCTGCGGTACGTTGCAAGCTTCATACGTTTTACACCCAGGGTCCCTGCTGAGCAACTGTCGAGGATGAAACAAACTTAGTGGTGTTTTCGTATTGTGAAAGGAAGAAGTCAACATGTAATGTAGAGTACGAATTCCTTACGGAAGTCAGTGAAAATATAAGATGGAGGAGTGTGAGGAGCAGATCACACGTGAAAGGATGTTCATAGGGCTTATCCAGGCCCATTAAAGCGTTCGTGGCTGCTTAATTAACCGGCCAGGATTACGCTCGTTGTCGAAAGAAATGCGGGGCGGGCGCTGGTGGAAGCGTTTTGCATCTGAAGAGATTGAGCGTTTAGGGAAGGCAGGAAAACTGCTGGCCGAGTAAAGACACAGTCACACCGCCGTACACGGGGTAAGGGGATGTTTTTGTCACAAGTCACTGTCGTGTGCCGGAGCCTTTGCCACTAAGCGAGAGGTCGGCTGTGGTTGTAAGGACATTTCCAGCATCGACATCGCAGTTTTTCCCTGTAAGACTGAACTGCTATTGGCAGATCGATTTGCAAAGACGGCCCTGTGTGGATTGCGTTAACAGACCTGCTATTTTACTGTCACAGAAACGATTTGAAGATCGCGTGCACCTCCCTAAATGTGTATATTACTGACAAAACAGAGATTCGAATACTAGATGATAATTGTATCATAACAGATGTCCCGTAGATGTGCTTGTCCCATAGTGGGCAATGATTTAGAAAGAGTACGTAGACATACAAATCGCACTGGCTCGTGGGACAACTTTGCCGTGTCGACTGTCGAAACACGACTGATAGCACGTTTGATAAGGGGAAATCAAAATAATAATAACTTTTGTTTTACGTGATAGTCAAGAAACTTGTGAGAATGTTTTAATATATCGCAAGCATATGAGGGACACTACGGCAGAATTTCGAGACTGGCCGAAGCTACGAAACATGGTTTGTGTCCAAAGTTTTACACAGGCCGACGACCAGCATATAACGCATTCACGCACCGTCAATAAAGCTTTTGTGGCGTTCGATCTCGCGACCGGCTCTGCCCAGCAAACACGACAAAAGAATATGGATGAGACACATTTTTTGTTTCAATTTTCTACCGTCTTGTCAGTGAATTACTGTTTCACTTGAACGTGTCTCTTTGTCGTCACGGGTGCAGTGTGTGAAGGTCCTGGATAGATATTTTTTTATCTGTTGCCAGTTACGAATGGAATCTGTCGAAACAGAGAAGCAACTGATGGACACACTGTGTTTAAAGTCCGCATCTACACAAAGCAGGTGACATTGTCGACTACTTTTAATACATCTTCACAATCGATGTCTGTTGACAACATACACGCTGATAATGCGTATATGATTACGACTTGGCCGTGACTCGAGACGAATCTTTCTAGTCGTTGCAAGTCTCCATAACCTTGGAGGGTAAATACGTAATATCTCTTACAACGCAACGCGTGTGATCCAGGAGAGCATAATAAAACAGAATCTCGTGCATTAACTGACCCGGATAAAAATGTTTTGACGGTGTTTTTTGACGACTTCTATACGTGTTTCCTGCAAGGCTTTCTCACACAACCTCCTCCTCCTCCTCCTCAGAAGTTTAGGATACCATCAGCTGGAGGCAGCTGCAACAGAAGGCCAGCCATGAATGTGCGGACTGCGAGACAGCACTGCCCGGATGCTTTAAAATGGTGCAGCTGGCCAGCGACCAGGCGTGTGATTCACGAGTTGGAATGGATACGCATCTCGCAAATGGCGGGCGACGCGACGTACTGCTGAGGGTAGATTTTAAAAAAATTTCCCGTTTTCACTCACGTCATAAAACAGCCATCACTCGCCGGAGAGTCGAACCGCCGACCGTTCGGAGCGCCAGCAGCGACAGTCAGTCGCTGAGGCAGTGGCAAAGCTCTGTCGGCCGCAGGAGATGGCGAACTGACGGAAGAATATATTCGGCCTAACTATGTACAATATTTCGCACTTGTGTTTTAAGCAAAAGTATTGACAGTACTGTTATCGACGCAAAACCGAGGGATCCAGACTTCTTTATATCATACAATGGCTTTTTTATGAACGCAAAACCGAGGGATCCAGACTTCTTTATTTCAGACAAAGGCTTCCCGTATCCTGTCATGAGAGAGGGCGCACAGATCAGGTTTCGCAACTGTAGTTTCAACCTGGACAGCGGCTGCACTCCAGAGTAATTCGTCGAATCATTGACGCCCCGACGTGGGGAAACAGCGTCGCAGACATCGACATCTTCCCTGGCAGCACGATGACAGTGATACGCCCCCCCCCCCCCAAAAAAAAGGCGATGGACCTTTATAATATAATCCTGAATCGCTACTCAAGTTTAACTCGGCAAGAACACGGACAGCGTCTGACGCAAGAATGCCGTCGCGAGCAACTCCGTTCCCTGTTGTAACGAAATTTTCAGCCCACAGCAGGTTTCGCGGCAATTTATAAACACCACGTCATTTTAATTGTCCGTTTATCTCATGCTGAAGAACTACAAACCGGTGAACGAGAAAGAATTGCGATTACGATGATCAATTGAAGGCTTTTCTTAACTGTAGTTTACTCGGAAGACCGTAATATTTCTTACCGTGTTTCCTGTGGTTTAAGTGGGCCAACATTATGCTCTTTCAGTGAATTCCCCTAAGCAATGAAAGTAGAGAAACAGAAGATTTACCCACAACTGGGAAATCGCTTCATCGCCTCACTAGTAAAGGCGACCTCATTTCATGGCAGCTGTGGTTTGGAAACGGGGTTTCAGCTGTGGGCAAAAGTTTGCTACCGAAACTAACTAGAGACGGTCCTTACTTCCGAAATGATGCATTGCGTAAGGCGATAAGTGAATAACGTGCACAGAAATGAATGAGAGGACCTCACATATAATGATTTAATCCTTTTTTTTCCCCTTTCTGGTCTCAATGAATAACTGCGGCACAAGACTAACAAACCGTGTGTCACGTCGTGATCCACGTGGAGGAGCGGTTAAGGATAATCTGTCGGAACAAAGGGGTGCTATTCTTAAGACCAGATGACAGCGCATCTTCATTTGTTACCCACCTTGATTAGACTGAAAGCTGCTACATATTGCCTCGGGAATCGTAGGTGGATAAACTCCAAAACAGTAATCGCAAGTCTCATATTTGCTTCTATCATTCAGAACGAAACAAAAGTAGGATACGTCATTCACAGAAATATTCTGAGTAGATGGGACGCTTTCCTATGTAAAGTCAGTGTATTAAAGATAAATTAAACATTTTATTAGTACACAGTAGTTTTAGCTTAGTAAGTCTGTTTGCCGCAATTGGGACAAGTTTTTCAAAGATTAGCTACTAGACAATGCGTGCCAATTTGTAGTACAGTTTCCTAGTATGGACTTTTCGGACACGTCGGAGAGCGATCACCAAAGTTCGTACAAGCACCTAGTACTGATAAATCTCTTCTGTATTGTCATCAAGCCAACTTTCATGCTGATTTGATACGTGGCTGGAATGCGTAAGAAATCACAGCACTACATCGCAGAGGACGAAGCAAACCACAACGAGAAGCCTTTGACAACAAAGGATGTGCGATTCGACTGTCGATGCATAAAATAAAGCCATGGAAATTTGTGCGTTTGGCACTTGTAACCCCCGTTTTCCTAACGATCGATTAGATGTACTCCATATATACGTTTTTGACTGTCAAGTACGGTGACATTAACTTCTCTTTGTATCTCAATATATGCCTAAAACATATGGGCGATGATATGTAGAAGCCGGCCGGAGTGTCCGAGCTGTTCTAGGCGCTTCAGACATCGGGCATGGATGTGTGTGTTGTCCTTAGGTTAGTTAGGTCTAAGTAGTTCTAAGTTTTAGCGGACTGATGACCTCAGGAGTTAAGTCCCATAGCGCTCAGAGCCATTTGAACCATTTCCTTTGCTATATGGAACCACGCAGCCGTCGACCAGAATTTAGTGTTTGCTGCGTATTTCCATGTGGCCTGTTTACTGAGCAGGCAAAGTGAACGGCACGACAGACACGACGTTTACACGGGACACAACATTCAGAAGACGAAAATTTCGGAAATCGCTTTTTTCTGGTCATCGTTACATATTAAACCTCAATAGGTTCTGCTAGTCTGAAGGAGCCTCCATGTTGCGATCTCCATAACTTTTAGGCGTATGGTGTCTGCAGTCCAACTGCCCTTGATACAGCGAACTTGTAGCTGTTTTTTCTAATATCGAGAGGAAAGGTTAACAAATGGTGGAGGGTATGTATTTCTAATGGACGCCTCTGAAAATATGAGGAGGAGGAAGAGATTGCACATGAAAGGGTGTTCAAAAGTGTTCACGCCCTTTAAAGCGTTCGTAGGTGCTTTACTGAGTGACCAAAGTTACACTTACTGGTGGACGGTTATGAATTAAGTGTAGATGCAGGTTGCACACCTATTTCTTTTGCGGCTTTGTGGTATCGACTATTCAAACACGATGGAGAATGGATGGCATACTTGACAAAGAGGTTACAAAAATGATAACGCGTTTCCACATTGTCAACAAGACGCGTACGGGCCTGTTTTTATATACGACCAAAATGTGGAGGAGACCACTGCACCATCTCGGGAAAGAAGATGTCGCAGCGATGTAAACATGTCGTCTGCGCGGTTCGCGCAATCCTTTTCCGGCTTCAGCAGACACAGCGATTAACAATTATGTAGTTGGCAATTGTAACCGGGAGAGTCGAAACCAGTCGGAAACATGTCCGCCGTTTGCGTTTTCAAGGTGAATTGTGTGTATACTAGAGCAAAAATGAGACACATTAAGATGTGAAAAAATTGTTTCTTCAGTACTTTAATAATAAGAATGTGAGGCCAGGGTCACTCGATTACAGGGGTGGCGTGTTTGGCAGGGCAGGTTCGTTCGTAGTGAATGAGTCGCGAGTGCCGAAGTTACGACGTCTCCACAGTGTATCAGCAAGAGACGCCCTCCCGAGACCTGAATATGTGTAACACACCTGAAGCGAAGGGAACAGTTAATTCTGCCAAGCGCGCTATATTTATAACTTTTTCCGTAGTATTCTACTTGCCTCATCCAAGTGTAATACTTCGTCAAGCGTTTTACGCAAAACTGTTTAGAGTACTGTTATCAACGAAAAATCGAGGAATACAGACATTCTTTTACATAAAAAGGGGCTTCACATTTCTCTGTTATCAGAGAGGCCGCAAAGATCAGATTTCGCAAAAATAATTTCAAGCTGTACAGATGCTGTTGTACAGGGCAATTTGTCGAATCATTTGGGTCCCGACGTGGGGAAACAGCGTCGCACATGTCGACACCTTCTCTGGCAGCGTGAGGATAGTGATACGGTGCCGCAAAAAAGGCGATGGACATTTTCAAAATAATCTTGACCTGTTAAGTAAAGCTTAACTCCCAGGAACACGGGCAGCGTCTGAGGCAAGAATGCCGTCGCGAGCAACTCCGTTCCCAGTTGTAACGGAATTTTCGGTCCAAAGCTGTTTCCGCGGCAATTTATAAGCACAGCGTCATTGCAATTGTCCATTTATATAATATTGACGTATTACAGAGCGGTAAACTGGAAAGAACTATTACGATGATGAGGTGAAGGCTTTTCCTAGGTGTAGTTTCATCGTAAAATAGTAACATTTCTTGTCGTGTTTGCTGTGAATGTTGTTTCAGTCTATTCCCCTAAGCAGTGGAAGTATATTTAAAAAAAACAGAAGATGTAACCCGAGTTGGCAAATCACTTCATCGTCTCGCTAGTAGGGAGACCTCCGGGTTGAAAACGGAGATTTAGCCGTTGAGAAAAGTTTGCTACCGTTACTAACTAGAGACGCTTCCTTAATTCTGAGACAAAGAAGTACACATTGCGAGAGGTGAATGACATACACAGAAACGAATGACGTCGTTAAATATACTGATACGAAGCGACTCTTTTTCTTTCGTGGTGGTTCTACATGCAGGAACGGTGAAGTATAATCTGTCGGAACAAAGAGGTGCTATAGTTTCTCCTGACCAGAAGAGAAGGTGGCTTCAAATGTTACCAATTCTGAGTAAACTGGAAGCACCGAAATACTGTCTCCATAACCATACCTGCACTGGCTCCAAATCTTTAATAGCAGCTGGATGTTTCGATGTTTACATCGAAGCATCGATCTGAACGAAACAAGAGTCGTATAGAAATGTTCTGAGTACGGGAAACGCTTTACTACAAAAATTCATTGTATCACTAACGAATTAATAATTCTAATGGAACAGAATAACTCTTGTTTCCCGTAGTCGGGTCACAGTTTTCAAAGATTACGTACATGTACGATTCCCGCCAATGCTAGTACAGTTCTCTAGTATGGACTATTTAACCGCAGCAGAGAGTGGAGAACACTTTTGGTAAAAGCAGATATTAATATTATATTTCTTCTGGGTCGTCATCAAGGCAACTTTAATACTGATACGTGGCCGGAATGTGTAAGACATTGCAGCGCTACATCGCGGATGAAGGTGCAACTACAAAGTTAACACTTTGGCAGCAGAAGTTGCGCGATAGGATTGTTGTGGTAGAAAACGAGGCGATGGAAATTTGTGGGTTTGACACTTGTAACCCGCCGTGTTCCAAACGACCGGCTAGTTTATTTGTTATAAAAGTTTATTAAAGCTGTAGCAGAACAAGAAGTACGCTTTTTAAACACGTAAACTTGACAACAGGAGGAATCTTTCAAAACACTAAACGTATCATCTTAGTGAGGAGAGTATAAGGGCAAGATCTGGCGACAGTATGGGCTGAACACGTGGGGTTTGAGAGTTGGTCGTAAGAAACAGGACGCGAGTGCCAATGTTGTAACGGCCCGGTTGTCTGTCATGGAACGCGATGCGCATGGAACACAACTAAATTCCCTAAAGTAGGTGTCTACACCTGCATACGCGTTTTCACGGCTGGGTTGACAGTGGTGAGTTGTCGGTACTGCTTAAGATGCAAGTGCTTGCCGACCACGACGGACACACGTGAAACAAAAGTCGTTGCAGTTTGCCCACTGACAGAGCGCTGAGGAATGTCTGGACAGTCTCTTTCCAGAGAGAGAATTTCAAGCCAAACGACCGCACACGCTACGCGGCCAACGTGTTCCAAAATCCTTGGATTGGATGAAAGTAGGGATGTAGGCTATGTCGGTCGTCACATCTAAAACTCTACGAATGGCGAAGATATTTGACACGACAGAAAGTTAACCTCTGACCCACTTTTATGAATTTACAAGTAACGTTTTCTGGTACATCTCGCTTATTATCTCGATATTGTGTCGATATCTGTACTGGATGAAACACAAGTCATAGCTCTTTATTCCGTGTAAAAATCGGACATTACGGATGCTACTTCTTGAAGCATAATGCCACACGTGAGGTGGCTATGTGCTTCCCGCCAAACCGATATTCAGTCTTCCTCGGAAGCGGCCAGCTAAATGAGGCGCACAGCAGCAAGAACAGGAATTCCTCGAATTGTTGCAGTTTTGTCGTTTGTTAGAATAAAGAGTTGTCAGGACATTGTTTGAAAAGTTTGCTGTCGTTCCACCTGGCCAAACGTAACAAGGATAGTTATCGCATTAACACTGCGAATCTTGGGGAAATTAGGTTAACTGAAATACAAGAAGAGGAGATGTTGAAGTCAGTGTTTGATTGCAGGCATTGATAATGTAATTGTCTAGTCCACTGGGTTTCGAACATCAGCACAGCAGGGGTAGAGGCAGGCGCCGAGCATGTGTGTATCTGTATGGTCGAACGTATGGAACGTGGTGTGTGTCCACAGCTTCACACTCGCCAGCGAGGAGCGGACGGCGCAGTCGAGCACCGTAAAATGAAGCTTTCACTGTCTTCGATGTCGCGATCGGCGCTGATCAGCGGCAAGACACAATAACATCGCTGACGCAAGCTTTTTCCTGTTTGCCGCCTCTTCGGTGGATTGACTGTTGACTTGAATGCGCTGTCTCCCCTCTCATGTGCAGTGTGTGAAGGCCCTCAGCGGATCGTTTTCCATCTGTTACCATTTAACGAATGCAGTTTGTAGGAACTGGTGAACAGCTGGACACATTGCGACGAAGTAACACAGATTCTCACACTGGGTTTAAATTTCACACTGATAAAAAACAAACGATGCTGTCAACTGTTTTATTACATGTTTACAAGCCAGTGGCTGGTAACATATCCGATAATTCTACGTACACGATTAAGAGTTCGCCTTTAGAGGAATTCTTCTAGGCATTATACGTCTTCAAAACCATGGAGTGTAGACACGTCCCACCCCTTTCCGCTACGCCTATTCCGCATAACGCATACCCAGGTGAGCATAATAAAACGGCATCACATGAGTGAACTGGCTTGGATAAAAACGTTTCGACGATATTTGTAGACGATTTCTATACGTGTGTTCCTGAAGTATTTCTCACACAAACGCCTCCTTCTCAGTAGTGTGGGGTAACATCAGCTGTGGCAAGAAGGCCAGGCCATCCATGAATGTGCGGAGTGCGAAACAACACAGTCCGGATTCTTACAATGGCACAACTGGCCAGCGACCAGGAGAGCGATTCACACGTGGGAAAGGACACGTGTCTCTCGTAACTGGAGGGATACGCGAGGTTCTGCTGTGGGTAGATATTAAAAATTAAATCGGTGCATCAACTACGGATTCACTCTGATTTCGGCGATGAACATTTGTTTCCCGTTTTCATTTACTTCAGAAACCGTCATATCTCGCGGGAGAGCTGAAACCGCCAACGTTCCGCGATGCTGACAGTAACAGCAACAGTCGCTCGGGCAGCGCCAAGGCTCTCTCAGTTGCAGGAGGCGGAAGATTAACGAAAAAATAAATGCAGCTTGAACATTACCACTATCTGCATTTGTGATTAACGTCGAAATGTGGTTCAAAAATGGTTCAAATGGCTCTGAGCACTGTGGGACTTAAATTCTGAGGTCATCAGTCCCCTAGAACTTTGATCTACTTAAACCTAACTAACGTAAGGACATGACACACATCCATGCCCGAGGCAGGATTCGAACCTGCGACCGTAGGGGTCGCGCGGTTCCAGACTGAAGCGCCTACAACCGCACGGCCACACCGGTCGGCCGTCGAAATGTGCTCGTAATCAGTACAGTTAAGTTATGCGGATCTGATGCTGGTTTCGTGATTTTATGTGTCGCGTGGTTGCGTTCCAGTGACGTGGCGGAATATAGGCGGACGATGGACGTTGGAGTCGCTCAATGACATGTGTGTAGCGTATGTGAAAAAGTGAATAATTTAAGCGGTGTTGGCTGAGCGACGTTTGCCTTCCAGCAACGTTATACGGGGTGAAAGAAAACAATTTGACCAAACGTGCAGGGTGGAGTCACAGTGGGAAACATAAAAATTTGAGTAACGCAACTAAGGGTCGAAAATGCGTATTTTCCGCGCTACAGGAACGTAATTAAAATCTGACATAGGGACGTCTTCACTCAAAATGAATGGTAATTGACAGAAAATCTACCAGGAACACAGACTTTCGACTAACCAGTCTTCAGGATCAGGACAAGAAAAAGTTAAAACACCACATATACGTTTATCATACTTAGCCGACCTACCAGACAGTACTTCTTTAGAAATGAAGACAGTAATATGTCCATGTTTAATGTTTCAAGATGTCTAAGAAAGGTCAAAGTAAATGAGAAATGAGCCACTACTTAATTAACGTAAGTATGTCGTAGCAAATAACGATAGTCGACTTCTCACGAGTCCATAGAACGCGCTGGAAACGGCAAAATGGCGGAATGCGTTGGTAGCGGTATACAAATTTAAAATTTAGTAGACGGTAAGTAAGTGAAAGAAAATGCGATACGTTTAACCAAGGTGCTACTATGTAAGATGTAAAATACGGTTCTTGATTACAAAAAGTCCTCGACCGAAGTAGTGAATGAATAAATGTCGTGACAAAAGCGTCCGTCACAGTATTATGGGGCAACATATTATGAGCCCCTACAGCATCGGTATTAATGAAACGAGAGACAATGCACGACTGGGCAGTTCCCAATGCACTGACAATGAAACACAACTTTTATTGGCGCCGTTGCATTGCTCCTATCATCGTGACTAGAGACGAAATAATTTCATAGCATGTGTAATGTGAAAGTGAAGACTCAGAGACCGATGAATTGTGTGACATCAACTGCTCTCTGTACCTCGATGTATACCTGCAACACAGTAACGTTTGGAGCCCAGCTGCCCTCATTTGTTCTATTTCTGTGCGGTTTTGACTGTACCTCTATGAAGGTATCTAATACCTGCTGCAAGCTTCCATGTTTGTATTGAGCAGTCAGAATGAACGGTACGGCAAACGCGAATCTCAACATTCAGATGAAATTTTGGAAACCGTTTTTCACTAATCATGTACTTGCATGTTAAACATCAATCGTCTTTGCTAGGGTCAACAAACGTCGACGTCCCGAGCTTCATAATTTTTACACGCATGTTTTCTGCAATCCAGCTGTCCTTGACGAAGCGAACTTATCAGTCTCTGTGTAATATGAACAGGAGACATCAATAAATTGTGTAGAGTACGGATTACTGACAGACGCCAGTGGAGTCATGATGCGGTGGTGGAAGGCGAGGAAGGGACTGCGGGCAGATGGATGTTCAAAAGCCTCGTGCGCGGGCAGTGGAGCGTTCATAGCTGACTTATTAAGCGATCAAGATTACGCTCGTTGTGGAAAGAAGTGCGCGATGGGCACTGCTGCAGACACATTTCACCAAAAGGCGTTAGGCGTTTAGGCACGGCGACAAAACTTCTCAAAGAGTAAAAACACACTCACACCGCTGTGCACAGAGTCAGGGGGTGTCTTGTCACCGGCCACTGTTTGCCGTGGCCCTCGCCACTAAGCGAGAGGCTTGCTGTGGTCATTAGCACATTTCCAGGATCGATATCACAGAGTTTGCGTAATAAGACAGAACAGCTATTGGCAGATCGGTTTGCTAAGACGGCCCTATGTACTACGTCGTAGCAGTCCTACTATTTGACGTTCACAGAAATGGACTGAGTTGCTGATACGCTTCCCTACGTCATTATTTTACTGAGAAAACGGAGATTCGAACACTAGATAACAATTATATCATCGCAAATGTCCCGCAGATGGGTTTCTCTCATATTGGGAAATGACTTCGAGATAGTCTCGTAGATATACAAATCGCGCCGATTCGTGGTACAGCTTTGCGATGTCGACTGTCGAAACACGACGGATAGCACGTTTAATAAGAGGAAATAAAAATCACAACTTTGTTTTCTTGGTCATCAAAAAAATTGCGGGTTTGTTTTAACATATAGCAAGAATGTGAAACTGTCTACGGTAGAATTTCGAGATGTGAGAGGCTGCAGGAATAATACTAGCATGTTGCCAACAGAGAGCACGTGATCCGTTTGTCGAGGCGAACACAAAGCCACGAGGAGCGTAAAGTCTTGCGCTTGTAGGCCGGTGAGTTAAAACACGATCGGACAGATGTCTACCATTTACACGCTTTCAAAGTGTGTTAATATCTGTACTAACAAAAAGAGTCGTAATAAATGGGGAAAAAATAATCTGTCCAGAAAAGCGTGATCTTTTTAGTGTACTTAATGTATTATTCTAGTGAGAAGCTAAAAGGCCCTGCTCACTCGATTCCAGGGCTAGGATATCTGGCAGTGCAGAGCTGTTCGTAATGAATGAGACGCCAGTCTGGATGTTAGGACGTCACCATAGGGTATCAGCAAGAGACGCCTGCCGTTGCCTTTAGTTAATGAAGTACTATCCAAGAAAATAAAAATAAAAATAAACTGCACAGATACTCACTAAACTCTTGATAGTACGAGATAAAATAATAAAAACTTTTTCTTTTTGCGTCGGAATGGAAAATGCCATAATGAGGACAAAATATCAGGCAGTCAGCTCCTAGAAAACGAGTAAGGCCAGAATAATTACATGTAGGCGACAGAGTTGGAAACGGTTACATGCAAACGGCTGAGATGTTTTTAGAGTGTATCGAAGCCAGAGCCAGACGAAAAGTAAGGCCTCGACATTCCTTAACTTCCTACAACGACGGAGCTGCTGGGATGCTCAATGTATTGTCTTAGTGTGGCCAATAATAGACCAAGCTCTGTCGCTTCCAGAATACTTGCGAACTATAATAACCAGTTTTTTAGGCTAGCAAATTCGTCTCAGATGCTGGTTTGACGGCGGTGAGTTTTCTGCTCTGCTAATGGTGCATTTGATTGCCGAGGGCCAAAAAAAAAAACACATGGGAAAACAGTGAAGATATTACGAAACCTGAATATGTTTAGGACGACAATGCGGGAAAACAGTTAGTAATAAATGTAAATATTCGCTGCATTGTTTTAGGCAAAATTAATTACGTTATTTATATTCAGGTACAACCGAGGGACATCAGTTCCGTCAACAGACAGGCCGCAGAGATGACAATGTGCGGCAGCGACCTCTACCGCCACGCCGGCTGTTGTCTTTTAGCGTCGAGGAGCTACAAAGGATCTCCGAGACCTGATAACGTTTCAAGCATGGTGGAAGCAGCGTCGCAGACATCGTCACCTTGTTTACCGTTTTAGTGAGTTTGACGGGGGAGGGAACCAAACAGCCAGGTCGTCGGATTAGGGAGGGACAGGGAAGGAAGTCGGCAGTACCCTTTCAAAGAAACCATCTCGGCATTGACCTGAAGCGATTCAGGGAAATACGGAAAACCTAAACGAGGATGGCCGCATGCGGGTTTTAACCATGGTCCTCCCGAATGCGAGTGCAGTGTGCTAACCGGCGCATCACCTCGTTCGGTGTACCGTTTTAAGCACATTCATTCTATCGAGGAATGAGTGCGGAGCTCTTGAGATGTGTAACGGTGCCGGATGACAAAACATCGCTCCAACAACACTGCTCACGTTTGCTTTTTCTCACATACGTCACTGAATGACTTGTAGAAGAGAGGTCCGCCTATGTTACTCCACGCCACTCGAACGCCAGCACGGGTTCCACAAAATCGTAAAAGCAGCGTCGGATTCACAAGGACACGGTACTGACTTTGAACGCATTTAATCGCGATCGCAGACCGTAGAAATATAGAAGGTTGGGTTTATTTTTCCGTTAATTCTCCGTCTCCAGCGGCCCACAGAGCTTTGTCGCTGCTTCAGCGACTGATTGTTGCTGCTGGCGCTCCACAATATCGGCAGTTCATAACGTTCTCGCGAATGATGGCGGTTTTATGGAGAAAATGAAAAGGGGAAAAAATTATAACAACTGCACAATCACCAGTCAAACTTTACGTTTATCCAAGTTGTAAGCGAGTAAACTTTTAAACTGTAAATTACCTCTGTGGGGCATACCTAACTGTATGTAGTCTATATAAACCATCATTTAGAGTTAGGTCTTCTACACACAAACTCGAAAAGGTATCGTTCCGTCCAATCAAAATTACTCCTTACGGAGGTCAGTAAAAATATAAGATGGAGAAGTGTGAGGAGCAGATCACACGTAAAGGGATGTCCAGAAGTCTTATCCAGGCCCATTAAAGCGTTCGTGGCTGCTTCATTAGTAGGCCGGAATTACGCTCGTTGTCGAAAGAAATACGAGGCGGGCACTGGTGGAAGGGTTTTGCACCTGAAAAGATTAGGCGTTTAGGGATGGCCAGAAAACTTGTGATAGGGTAATCAATGAGTGTTGTGTGATGGAGCCTATGCCCCTAAGCGAGAGGTTGGCTGTGGTTATAAGGACATTTGCAGCATCGATATTGCAGTGTTTCCGTGATAAGACAGAACTGCTACTGGCCGATCGATTTGCAATGACGGCCCTATGTGGAATGTATTAACAGTCCTACTATTTTACTGTCAAAGAGACGATTTGAAGACCTCACGCACATCCCTAAATATGTATATTACCAACAAATCAGAGATTCAAACAGTAGATGTGCTTGTCCCACACTGGGGAATGATTTAGAAAGAGTACATAGATATACAAATCGCACTGACTTGTGGGACAACTCTGCGATGCGACACGAGGGACAGCTAATTCAATAAGAGGAAATCAAAATGGTAACTTTTGTTTCACGTGATAACAAAAAAAAATGTCAGAGTGCTTTAATAAATGGCAGGAATATGAGGGCACTACGGCAGAATTTCGAGGTCGGCCGAAGGTACGGAAAATAGTGTGAGTCCAAAGTTTTACACTGGCCAACGAGCGGCAAATAACGCATTCAGGCACCGTGAATGAAGCTTTGGTGGCGTTCGATCACGCGACCGGCTCTGCCCAGCAAAAGGACAAAAGAATATGGATGACACAAAGTTTTTATTCTAATTTTCTACCGCCGTTTGTCTTGAACGTGATCTTTGTTCTCATAGATGCAGTGTGCGAAGGTCCTGGATAGATCTTTTTTTTCAGTTGCCAGTTACTAATGGAACATGTATAAGCAGAGAAGCAACTGCTGGACACATTGCCCCAAGGAAGGAAACAGTTTCTCACACGGCGTTTAAATTCCGCATCGGCACAAAACACATGATATTTGTTTTTATTACATTTTCACAATCGATGCCTGTTTATAAAATACACGTTGATAATACATATATGATTAAGATTTCGCCTCGACTCAAGACGAATCTTTCTAGCGGTTGCCGTCTTCATAATCTTGGAGCGTAAAAATACGTTACACCTCTTACCACGCATCGCGTGTCATCTAGGTGAGCATAATAAAGCAGAATCACATGCGTTACCTGGCACGGATAAATATGTTTTGACGGTATTTTTTGACGATTTCCATCCGTGTTTTCTTGAAGATTTTCTCACAAAAGCTCCTCCCCCCCCCCCTCCTCACAAGTTTGGGATACCATCAGCTGGAGGCAGCTGTGACAGAAGGCCACCCATGAAAGTGCGGACTGCGAAATAGCAGTGTCCGGATGCATTAAAACAGTGCAACTAGCCAGCGACTAGGAGTGTGATTATGGCATGTGGGAATGGTTACGCATCTCGTAAATGGCAGGCGACGCGACGTTCTTCTGTGGGCATTTTCGAAAAACTTTTCCCGCTTTCCTTTAGGCCAGGAAACCGCCGTCACTCGCGAGGGAGTGGAACTGCCGACATTTAGGAGCGCCAGCAGCGACAGTCAGCAGCTGAGGCAGTGGCAAAGCTCTGTCGGCCGCAGGGACGGAGAACTGACGGAAAAATGTATTCGGCTTAACTGTGTATAGATGACTGGCAGGGGTAAAATACAGGGAGCGAAATCTATTTACAATATGTACAGAAACCAGATGGCAGTTATAAGAGTCGAGGGGAATGAAAGGGAAGCAGTGGTTGGGAAGGGAGTGAGACAGGTTTGTAGCCTATCCCCGATGTTATTCAATCTGTATATTGAGCAAGCAGTGAAGGAAACAAAAGAAAAATTCGGAGTAGGTATTAAAATCCATGGAGAAGAAATAAAAACTTTGAGGTTCGCCGATGACAGTGTAATTCTGTCAGAGACGGCAAAGAACTTGGAAGAGCACTTGAGCGGAGTGGACAGTGTCTTTAAAGGAGAATATAAGATGAATGTCAACAAAAGCAAAACGAGGGTAATGGAATGTAGTCGAATTAAGTCGGGTGATGCTGAGGGAATTAGATTAGGAAATGAGACACTTAAAGTAGTAAAGGAGTTTTGCTATTTAGGGAGCAAAATAACTGATGAAGGTCGAAGTAGAGAAGATATAAAATGTAGACTGGCAATGGCAAGGAAAGCGTTTCTGAAGAAGAGAAACTTGTTAACATCGAGTTTAGATTTAAATGTCAGGAAGTCGTTTCTGAAAGTATTTGTATGGAGTGTAGCCATGTATGGAAGTGAAACATGGACGATAAACAGTTTGGACAAGAAGAGAATAGAAGCTTTCGAAATGTGGTGCTACAGAAGAAT
Organism: Schistocerca nitens; assembly: GCF_023898315.1. Lineage (NCBI taxonomy): Eukaryota > Metazoa > Arthropoda > Insecta > Orthoptera > Acrididae > Schistocerca > Schistocerca nitens. Next base: position 99,185 of record NW_026045986.1, on the reverse strand, counting down.
GCTCAAGCTTAGATGGGTAGATCACATAACTAATGAGGTACTGAATAGAATTGGGGAGAAGAGGAATTTGTGGCACAACTTGACAAGAAGAGGGGACCAGTTGGTAGGACATATTCTGAGGCATCAGGGGATCACAAATTTAGCATTGGAGGGCAGCGTGGAGGGTAAAAATCGTAGAGGGAGACCAAGAGATGAATACACTAAGCAGATTCAGAGGAACGTATGTTGCAATAAGTACTGGGAGATGAAGAAGCTTGCACAGGATAGAGTAGCATGGAGAGCTGCATCAAACCAGTCTCAGGACTGAAGACCACATCAACTTTGTACAATATTTCGCACTTGTGTTTTAGGCAAAAATAATTAAAGTACTGTTATCAACACTAAACTGAGGGATGCAAACTTTTTTATTTCATACAAAGGCTTTACGTATTCTGCCATCAAAGGGGCCGCACAGATCAGATTTTGCGACAGTAATTACAACCTGGACGGCATCTGTAGTCCAGAGCAACTCGTCGAATCATTTACGTCCCAGCGCGGGGAAACAGAGTCGCGGACATCGGCATGTTCCCTGGCAGAACGACGGCAGTAACACGATAGGTTTTATAGGCTACGATGTCTCTGTCCGCGAAGCTTTCCAGTCCAGACACTGTTGATACACCTGTACCTCCTCGGACGATAGCTACAGTTAACCAACCGTTCCCATGTGTAAATGTGTCATTCACATCAATGCTGAAATTCAGTCTGCATCCACAAAACACAGATGGTCCATCCAGCAGTGCGTGTGCTGAAACAGATTTCATAGTATTCTTCTTCTTGTCCGCAGCGGATGTTGTCATTTCGACGTCTTCCACTGCCTTGTATATTGTTTGTCTCGTTAGCACAGCGCTCGACGGCCTGTGTTATCTCCATGTTGTAACTACATGGCAAACTCGCCGGCACGGCCCTAGTAATATTAAGGGCTGTGCTCGTGAGGCGCTGCCAAGTGCGTTGCGCAACCGCGCGGCTGGCGCAGAAAGCGCGCGGCCGCCATTAACGTAGCAAACTCTATGCGTTGCAGGGGGGGGCTGCGCCCCCCCCCTGACCCCCCCTGCCAAAAAAAAAACTTCCTGCATAACGCGTTCGCCCGGGCTACGCTACAGGTCAATTTATTTATGAAAATACAGTGTACAATCTCCAACAAATTTAACATACTCACAAACTCCTTTTCCTTTACACCAAATATACACACTTTCATTTACATTAATCTTACGTCAATTACGAGTATACAGGACGAAAGGTGAAGGTGACATGTATGCTGATTTGCCGAAATCCTTATTTGCTAATACCGTAACGTGATAGGTTTTATAAGCTATGATGTCTCTGTCCACAAAGCTTTCCAATCCAGACACACTTGATACACCTGTTCCACCTCGTACAATGGCTACAGTTAACCAGCCGTTCCCATGAACACGGACAGCGTCCGACGCAGGAATGCCGTTGCGAGCAACTCCCTTCCCAGTTGTAACGGAATTCTCGGCCCACAGCAGGTTTCGTGGCAATTTATAAACACCGCGTCATTTTAGTTGTTCGTTTATCTCGTACTGACGAATGACAGAGGTGTGACGCGGAGAGAAATGCGATTACAATGATGAGCTGCAGGCTTCTCTTAGCTGCGGCGTAATCAAAATGGTTCAAATGGCTCTGAGCACTATGGGACTTAACATCTATGGTCATCAGTCCCCTAGAACTTAGAACTACTTAAACCTAACTAACCTAAGGACAGCACACAACACCCAGCCATCACGAGGCAGAGAAAATCCCTGACCCCGCCGGGAATCGAACCCGGGAACCCGGGCGTGGGATGCGAGAACGCTACCGCACGACCACGAGATGCGGGCTGCGGCGTAATCGGAGGAGCGTAACATTTCTTATCGTGTTTTCTGTGGATTAAGGACAACACTGTGCTCTTTCATCCTGCAAGTTTTGATATTTACTTCGAAGCATCGTTCTGAACGAAACAAAAGTAATAGGCGACATTCCCTGAAATGTTCAGAGTACCTGTGACGCTACCTATGTAGAGTCAGGCAGATGAAAGATTCTAACAGTGCACAGTAGTTTCGACTCGGTGACTGCGTTTGCCCTAATTGGGACATGGTTTCTAAAGAATTGCATTACATATACGGCGTGTGCCAATTTGTAGTACAGATTCCTAGTAGTATGGACATTTCGGACACGTCGAGTAGCGGACACCAAACTTCGTACGAGAAGCCTGAAATGAAAAATTTCTTCTCTATTGTCATCAAGGCGATTGAGCTGATACGTGGCTGGAATGTGTAAGAAATCATAGTACTACTTCGCAGAGGAAGAAGCAAACTACAAGGAAAACTCTTTGGCAACAAAGGCTATGCGATTCGATTGTCGATGCAGAAAACAAAGCTACGGTAATTTGTGCGTTTGGAACTTGTAATCCCTGTTTTCCCAGCGATCGATTAGATGTACGCCATTTATATGTTTTGATAGTATATTAAAGCAGTAGCAGTACACCATTTAGATGCTAAAACTTCATAATAGGACAAATCTTTTGCAATACTAAACGCATCGTCTTAGTGAGAAGACTGTAAGGCCGAGCTCTGTCGACGGCAGGGGCTGCACGTGTGGCGCTGCAGAGTCGGCCGAGATAAACAGGGCGAGTGTGTCCGTGTTGTGACGTCACGGTTGTGTACCACGTAACGAGGCCTGCCGCGATGAGTACAGAATGTGCGTCCACTTTCCAAAGTAGGTGTCTCCATCTGCATATTGTGCGTTTCCCGGGCTGGGTGGACGGCAGTGAATTATCAGCGCTGCTTACTATGCAAGTGCTTGCAGACCGTCTCAAACACACGTGAAACAAAAGTCGTTACAGTCTGCCCGGTGGCGGAACACTGAGGAATGTTTGGACACACTCTTTAAATAGGGAGAATTTTAACCCAACTGACTCCACAAGCTACGCACCAAACCTGTTTCAAAATCGTTGTGATGCGTGTCGTCAGGTCTAAAACGCTACGAATGGCGAAGATTTTGAGACGACAGGATGTTGATCTCTAACTCGGTATACGGGCGTCCTCCATCAGTAACGTATCCGGTTCTTCACGCTTCATATCTCGATACTGTGTCGGTATCTGTACTGTATTATGCAGGGATCATGGCCTCGTATTCTGTGTAAATTCGGACATCACGGATGTTCTTAAAGCTTAATAACACACCTCACACGTACTCCCGATGAAACGGCCAGAAAACTATATGCTCCCCGCTAAACCGATTCTGTGGAAGCGGACAGCTAAATGAGCCACATTCCAACAAGAACAGGAATTCGTCGTATTACTGTATTCTGTCGTTTGTGAAAACAAAGAATTGTCAGGGCAGTGTTTGGAACGTTTGATGTCGTTTCACGTGGCCAACTGCAATAAGGACAGTTATCGGATTAACACTGCGAATATTGGGGAAATTAGCTCAACTTCATTACTACGTGTGTGATACTAATACAACAAGGAGATCAGTTGTTGAGATCAGTCCTTGATTCTACCTATAAGTACTGCAGAATGAAATTTTTATAAATACTGCAACTGCCTTGGTTTCGAACCTCAACACAGTAAGGATAGATGCACGTGCCTTAATATGTGTATCTCTATGGCCTAAGGTATGAAACGTGGTGTGCCGGCCGGAGTGGCCGAGCGGTTCTAGGCGCTACAGTCTGGATCCGCGCCACCGCTACGGTCGCAGGTTCGAATCCTGCCTCGGGCGTTGATGTGTGTGATGTCCTTAGGTTACTTAGGTTTAAGTATTTCTAAGTTCTAGGGGACTTATGACCTCAGCAGTTGAGTCCCATAGTGCTCAGAGCCACTTGAACCATTTTGAAACGTGGTGTGTGTCCGCATGCGCCAAAGAGCAGCGTATAACGCAGTCAGGCACCGTAAAATAAAGCCTTGGTGACTTTCGTTCTCGCGATCATTGCTCTCCGGCGACATGACAGAGTAATATCGCGGACAGAAGATTTTTTGTTTTTATCGCCTTTCCAGTAAATTAGTTGTGACCTTCACTGCGGTTCTCGTCTTCACATATGCAGTCTGTAAAAGCCGACGACAGATCTTTTTTCTTCTCCGTTACCAGATACGAACGCAATCTGTAGAAACGGAAGGACAACAGCTGGACACATTGTACGAAGTAAAACACGTTCTGACACTGCGATTATAATCCGCGTCGATACGAAACACACGACGCTGTCAACTTCTTTATTTTGTCTTGACAATCGATGGGTGGTGACTACATACCTGCTAATCCTATGTACGTGTCTAAGGTTTCGCCTTGACTAGAGAGGAACTTTTCTAGTCTTCAAAACCGTGGAGCTCCGTCCCTTATCGCTACGCATACTCCGCACAACGCATGTCATGCAAGTGAGCATAATAAAAGTAGCACATGCGGTAATTGGCTTGGATAAATATGTTTCGACGGTATTTTTTGACGATTAGTATACGTGTTTTCCGGAAGATTTACTCACAGAATCTCCTCCTTCTCAGGAGTGTAGGGTAAGATCAGCTAGAGGCAGCTGAGACAGAAGGCTATCCATGTAGGTGCGGAGTGCGAAACAGCACACTCCGAATGCATTACAAAGGTACAACTACCAGCGACTAGGAGTGTGATTCACGTGTGGGAATGGGCACGCATCTCGCAATTGGCGGGCAACGCAAGATTCTGCTGTTCCTAAATATTAAAAATTAAGTCGCTGTGCCAATTACGGATTCACTATCGTTTCGATGACGAACACTTGCATATATATTTTCCTCCCGCTTTCGTTTATCTCAGAAAACCGCCACTACTCGCGGGAGAGCTAAAATTTACACCGATCCTCGTGGTAGCAGCAACAATCAGTTACTGAGGCAGCGACAAAGCTCTGTCGGCTGCAGGAGACGGAAGACTAGCAGAGAAAGAAATTCAGCTTCTACATTACTACTGTCTACATTTGTGATTAACTTTTAAATTTGCTGACACTGTACAGTGTAATTATGAGTATCTGATGCTGGTTTCACGGTTTGTGTGTCGCGTGCCAGCGTTCCAGTGACGTAGCAAAATATAGGTGGACGATCGGTGTGGGAGTCATTGAATGACATATGTGCAGTGTACGTAAAAAATTAAAAATTTAAGTAGTGCTGATTCAGCGAAGTTTGCCATCCCGCATCGTTATACAGGCTACATAGAAAATATATGATGAAAAGTGTAGCCTGGAAACGCTGTATGAAACACAGAAATTTGAGAATAGCATTTAGGCGTCGCAATTGCACATTTTCGGCGTTACCGAAACGTTATTAAAATCTCCCACACGGGCATCTTGGCACCAAATGATGGTTAATTTACCGAAAATGTATACCTATGAAATGATCGATAAAAATAAATGATTAATTGCAGCGGATACAAGAAGACTTGGTCGCCAAGTGACGTCACACGTCAGTGTGGTCTGCCGCCGTCTCTAAACGCCCCTCAGCCGCTGTCGTCACCATTATGACGTCACGGAAGACTCAGCTGTCACGACAGCCCTGTGATGGCAGACATCTATAGCCAAGTCTTTCTATTTTTTTGCTTGTTTATCGTTGTTGCCGAGAAAACTGCCACATTCATTCACGTAATTCAGTTTGGAAGGTCACATGAATTACATGTAGAGGTAATGACAAAATCATTCATGTGTGGCAACAGGAAATGCTCTGGCTGGAGGTATTGTTTCCTGGGTGATAGCGTGCTAGACACAAGACTACTATCTCATGTGAGCGTTACGTAAGGAAGATACAACAGTAGGAATAGTAACAGTCAACTTCGTTATGAATTACTGGCTTAATTATGTGTAGCTCATAAGAAATAGTCTGATTCAGTTGTGTGTAAAATGAAATGCGGCAAGGACGATAACTTTTAGTGAGTTTGTCCGTTGTGAGCGTAACTTTAAACTTTGATTTTTTTAATAGATAGAACTGTTTATCTTTTAAAATTGTCGTCGCATTAAACTAAAAGAAAAGTGCTGTCTGACTGCTAGCCGCCGCGTTCGTTACTTCTTTCTGTTTTCATTTCTTTAATAGAATCCCAGTTACTCCAGAGAAAGTCAGAATCTAACTGCCATCTTTCCGTGGCGCCTACAGCAACAATCGACCGCTGATGCACCGACAGAGCTCTGTGGTCTGCGAGATATGGAGAATTAACGGAGAGGTAAACTCGGCTTCTATATTACTACGATCTGCATTTGCAGAACATGTATACGTAAACAGAATATTTTAAGAACAGGATAAATTTAAAGTATCACACGTGTATCGGACTTGGCTGACGCACCATGTTTTATTTTTCAGTATCTCATAAAAGAGCCAAAATGAATGACGGATAAGCATCGACTTAATTAACATAATTATCTGTAGCGAATGTTCAAACCGACCACCGTTGTCATGCTGACATAGCGCCTTAAATATTCACGTGCGGCCTCTGGCTTCTGTATTGAGATTCTTTCATTTGATGCCGTCCTTGTGCCCTACACTTTTGGTCAAATTGTGTTTCCGCACCCTGCATATGCCAGTCGAGGCGTGACAGACGGTTGGTCGAATTCTCTAGAGTCCAGTACACTTAATCTTTGATGGAAAGTGTGAAAAACGGCAAAATGACGGAATGCGTTGGAAGCAATTTGTAACTTTAAAATTCAGTGGATGATAAGTATGATACATTTAACAAAGGCGCTAAGGAAATAGATGTGAAATACGTTTCTTGATTACAAAATGTCCTCAGGTAAAGTAGTAAATGTACAAGTGTCGTGACAAGAGTATCAGTCGCGCTATTATGGGGCAACACGTGAGACCGCACAGAGTCAATATTAATGAAAGTAAAGACTATGCACCGTCGGTCAACTGCCAAAGCATTGAAAACGAAGCAAAATTTTTAACTGCGTTGGTCACATTGTTACCATCAACGTGAGTAACGGCGGTACTCTTTTTTATCGCCTGTGATTCGGTATTGATGACTCAGAGGCTGTCGAATACGGCGATATTAACTTCTCTTTGTATTTCAATAAACATCTGAAACATGTGGACAACAATCTATGAAACCACGTAGACCTCGACCAGAATTTAATATTTTCTGTGATTTAACACCTAGCCTGGTTACTGAGCAGGTAAGGTGGACGGTACGACAGATATGACGTTTACACGGGACACAACATTCACAAGACGAAACTTTGGGCAACTGCTTTTCTCTAGTCATGCTTGCATATGAAACGTTAGTCCGAAGAAGCCTCTATTTTGCGAGCTTCATAACATTTACGCTCGTAGCCTCTGCAATGCAACTATCCTCGGTACAGCGAACTTTTCGGTGTTTCCCTAATATCGGGAGGAGACATTAACAAACGGTGGAAGGTACGGACTTGTTACGGACGCCAGTGAAAACATGGGGAGCAGGAGGAGGTTGCACATAAACGGATGTTCAAAAGTATCCACGTGCGTTAAAGCGTTGGAAGGTGCTGTATTGAGCGACCAAAGTTACGTTTACTGGTGCACGGTTGTGAACTAAGTGTAGATACAGGTTGCGCACTTATTTCTTTTACGGCTTTGTGGTACCCACTATTCAAACACGATAGAGAATGGACAGCATACTTGACAACAGGTTACAAAAAGAATAACTTTACATGTTTCCACATTGTCAAGAAGACGGGTACTGGCCTGTTTTTATACACGACCGGAATGTACAAGAGACCACAGCACCACTTCCGGAAAGAAGATCTCACAGCGATGTAAACATGTCGTCTACTCGGCTCGCGCGATCCTTTTGCACAATCACCAGACAGAGAGATTAATAATTATATTAGTTGGCAGCTGTAGCTAGCAGAGTTGAAACCAGTCGGAAAGATGTCCGCCGTTTACGTTTTCAAGGTGTATCAAGCGCATAGTAGAGCAAAAATGAGACACATTGAAATGGAAAAAAAAATTGTTTCTTCAGTACTTTAGTAATAAGAATGTGAGGCCAGGGTCACTAGATTACAGGCGTGGCGTGTTTGCCGGTGCAGGATCGTCCGTAATGAATGACTCGCGAGTGTCGATGATGCGACGTCTCCACAGAGAATCAGCAAGAGACGCCCTCCCCAGACCTGAATATGTGTAACACAACTGAAGCGAAGGGAACAGTCAATTCTGGGAAGCGCGCCATATTTATAACATTTTCCCTCGTTTGCCACTTGCCTCATTTAAGTGTAATACTTTGCCTAGCGTTTTACGTAAAAATATTTATGCTACTGTTACCAACAAAAAATATAGGAATACAGACTTTTGTATAAGAAAAGGGCTTCACATTTTTCTGTCGTCAGAGATGCCGCAAAAATCAGGTTTCCCAAAAAACAAATTCAATTTGTGCAGCGGCTATTCTACGGGGCAGTTGGTCGAATCATTTGCGTCCGGACGTGGGGGAGCAGCGTCGCAGACGTCGACACCTCGTCTGGCAGCCGAAGTAAAGGAGACGAATCTTTCTAAAGTAATTATGAACAGATACAAAAGTTTAGCTCGGCAAGAGCACGGACAGCGTCTGACGCAAGAATGCCGTCGCGAGCCACTCCGTTCCCCGTTGTAACGGAATTTTAGGCGCACAGCTGTTTTCGGAACAGTTTATTGTAAACACTGGGTCATTTGAATTGTCCGTTTATCTGATTCTGACGAATTACAGGGCGGTGAACTGGAAGGAACTGCGATTACGATGAGAAGTTGAAGGTTTTTCTTAGCTGTAGATTAATCGGAAGAACGTAACATTTCTTATCGTATCTTCTGTGGATTAGGGGAGACCACACTATGCTGATTCCGTCTATTCACCTATGCGATGAAATAAAAAAAATTAAACAGATTTACCCCTAGTTCGCAAATACCTTCATCGCCTCGCTAGTACGGACGACCTCCAGATTCAGCCGTTGACAAAAGTTTGCTACCGACGCTTCCTCCTTTCCCAAACAGAGCAGGGCACACAGCGAGAGGTGAATAGCGTACACAGAAATGAATGACTTCGTTATAATATACTGATATCAGCTGTCTTTTTTTTCCTTTCTGCTCTCACTATAAAGCTACGGCGCAAGAGTAACACTGTGTGACGTGGTGGTTGTACGTGCAGGAACGGTAAAGTATAATCTGCCGGAACCAAGAGGTGCTACCAGTTTCTTCTGACCAGAAGACAAAGTAGCTTCAAATGTTACCAATACTGACTAAACTGAAAGCAGCAAAATACTTCCTCCAGAACCACATCTTCACTGGCTCCAAAACTTTAATAGCAACTGGAAGTTTCGATGTTTACGTCGAGGCATCGGTCTGAAAGAAACAGAAGTGCCGTAGTATGCATTATTCATGCAAATCTCCTGAGTACAACAGACGCTTTGTTACGCAAAAGTCAGTGTGTCAATGACAAATTAAAACTTCTAGTAGTAGACAGTGGTTCTGGTACAGAAACTGTGTTTCCCGTAATTTGGTCACACTTTTCAAAGATTACGTACATGTATGACTGGCGCCAGTTTCTACTACAGTCTGCTAGTAAGGACCATTTAAACACGACGGAGAGTGCACAACGCGTTTTGTAGAAGCAGATATTAATGAGTAATTTATTCTGTGTCGTCATCAAGGGAACTCTGATATTGATTTGATACGTGGCCGGAATGTGTGAGATGTCGCAGAACTACTTTGCGGAGGAAGATGCAACTACAACGATAACACGGAGGAATCTTTTGGAACACTGAACGTATCATGTTGGTGAACAGAGGACAAGGTAGGGGCTGCATATGTGGGTTGTGACAATCTCTCGTAATAAACAGGACGGGAGTGTAGATGTTATAACGTCACTTTTGTGTATCATGGAACGCCATGTGTATGGAACATATGTAAATTTTCCACAGTATGACTACACATCTGCATATGCTGGGCTGACAGCGGTGAGTTCCCGCGCTTGACTACCATCACAAAGACACGTGAAACAAAAGTCGTTACAGTTTGCCCACTGACGGGTCACTGAGAAATGTTTGGACACTCTTTCAAAGGGGAGAATTTCAACCCAAATGACAACAGCACACGCTACGCGGCAAACATTTCCCAAAATCCTTGGGTTGGATGAAAGCAGGGATGTTGGCTGTGTCGGTCGTCATTTCTGAAACTCTACGAATGGCGAAAATTTTTGACACGGCAGAACGTTAATCTCTAACCCGCTATTATGAATTTACTATACAAACAGCGTTTTCTGGTACATCACGCTTCTTATCTCGAAATTGCTTCGTCATCTGTACTAGGTCAAGCACAAGTCGCAGGTTTTTATTCCGTATTAAAATAGGACATTACGGATGTCACTTCTTAAAGCATAATGCCACACATGAGACGCAGTCGTAAGGAAGTGGCCAGAAAACTATATGCTTCCCGCCAACGGATTCTGTGGAAGCGGCCAGCTATATGAGCCACAGTCCAACAAGAAAAGGAATTGGTCGCATTACTGTAAGTCTGCCATTTGTGAAAATAAGGAGGTGGCAGGACATTGTTTGAAACGTTTGCTGTCGTTCCACGTGGCCAAACGTAACAAGGATAGTTACCGCATTAACGTCGCGAATGTTTGCAAAAATAGGTTAACTGAATTAGTAGATGTGTCACACTAATACAAAAAGATCAGTTGTTGAAGTCAGTACTTGATTCCAGTTGCAGGTAATGTAACCGTCTAATGTATTTGGTTTCGAACCTCAACACGGCAAGGATAGATGAATGCTCCGTGTATATGTGTATCTGTACGGCCGAACACATGAAACCGTGGTGTGTGTGCACAGTTTCACATACGCCAACGGCGAGCATATAACGCAGTCAGGCACCGTAAACCAAAGTTGTGGCGGCCTCCGTTCTCGCGATGGGCGCTACCCAGCTACACGACAAAATAACACCGCTGACGCAAGATTTTTCCTTTTCTTTGCCTTTTCAGTGAATTACTTGTTGATTTGAATGTGGTCGTCGTCCTCTCGTGTGCAGTGTGTAAAGGCCCTCGAAGAATCCTTTTTCATCTGTTACCATTTAACGAATGCAATTTGTAGAAACAGAAGGCGAACGGCTAGGCACGTAAGCAGGAAGTAATACAGGCTCTCACACTGAGTTTTAATTTCACATCGATACAAAGCCGACGATGCTGTCCACTTTTTAATTACGTCATCATAAACGATGTCTGGCGAGAACATATTCGCTAATTCTACGTACCCGGCTAAGACTTGGCCTTGACTCTAGAGCAATTTTTCTATCCATTATACGTCATCAAAACCGTGGAGTGTAAATTCGTTCCAGCTCTTACCGCTTCGCATATTCCGCACAACGCGTGTCATCCACGTCAGCATAATAAAACAGCATCATTGAGTTATTTGGCTTGGATAGAAACGTTTTGACAGTGCTTTTTTTACGGTTTTCTTTACATGTTTACCGGGAGATTTTTTTCACTCAATCGCCTCCTTCTCGGGAGTGTAGGGTAAAATCAGCTGGAGGCAGCTGTGACAGGAGGCCATCCACGAATGTGCGGAATGCGAAACAGCACAGTCCAGATGCGTTACAGTGGTACAACTGGCCAGCGACTACGGCTGTGATTCACATGTGGGGAAGGACACACACCTACGCGAGTTCTTGCTGTGGGTAGACATGCGTCGTGTAGGGATTCACTCTCATTTCGACGATGAACACTTGCATCTGAATTTTTGTCCCGTTTTCGCTTATTTCACAAAACCGCCATTACTCGCGGGAGAGTTAAGACTGCCAACATTCCGCGGTGCTGGCAGCAACAATCGGTCTCTGACGCAGCGACAAAGCTCTGTCGGTTGCAGGAGACGGAAAATTAACAGAAAAATAAATCCAGCTTCTACATTACTACTATATGTATTTGTGACTAACGTCTAAATGTGCTGACAATCAGTACGGAGTAATTATGCAGATCTGATGCTGGTTTCGTGATTTTGTGTGTCGCGTGCTGGCTTTCCACTGACGTGACGCAATGTGGGCGGAAGACCGGGGTGGGAGTCATTCAGTGAAGTATGTGTAGCGTACGTTAAAAGTGAACAAATTAAGCAGTGCTGGTTTCGCCATCCTGCATCGTTATACAGGGGCCGGAGAAACGATTTGACCAAAAGTGTAGCGCGCAAAGACAGTGTGAAACATAGTGAGTACAACTCGGGGTCGCAAATTTGTATTTTCGGCGCTACAGGAACGTAATTGAAATCTGACATGTGGACGTCTTTACTCAAAATGAAAGACAATTCACAGAAAATGTAAGTGTAACCACAGTCTATGGACGAACCAGTCTCAGGAAGGTAACAAGGAAAACTCAAAGCATCACGTACACGTGTATAATACTTAGCCGACGTTCCACACAACACTTCTTTAGACAATCACATGTCCATGTTTTATATTTCAAGATGTCTTCAAAAGGGCAAAGTAAACGAAACGTGATCCACCACTTACTTAGCGTTTAGTATGTCGCAGCAAATGTTCAAACTGCCCACCGTTTTCATGCTGGCATAGCGCTGTAAATATTCAACAGCGATCTCTAGTTCCTATACTCGGATTGGTTTTTTTAATGCTGTCTTTCTGCCCTACACTTTGGGTCAGACTGTTTTCTCACACACTGTATATGTGAGACAAGACGAGGCAGAATGAGGGTCAACTTCTCAGGAGTCCATAGAAAGTGCTGGAAACGGCAAAATGACGGAATGCGTTGGTACTAGTAGATAACTTTAAAATTTATTAGAAAAAGTGCGATACGTTTAACCAAGGCGCTAGACTGTAAGATACGTTTCTTGGTCGCAAAAAGTCCTCGACTGAAGTAGTGAATCTACAAATGTCATCACAATAGCCTCCGTCACGTTACTGTGGAGCAACATATGAGCCCCTACAGCATCGGTATTCACGAAACGAGAGACAGTGCACCGGTGGTCAGTTCCCAAAGCACTGAAAATTAAACACGATTTTTAACTGTGTTGGTCCCATTGCTCCTATCGTCTTGTAAGTAAAGTATTTTTACAGCTTCTGTGACGTGGAAGTGATGACAGAGATCGATGAATACCGTCATATCAACTCCCCCCACACGTTAACCTATGGAACCAAGTAGCCCTCATTTCTTCTTCTGATCAGAGGCAAACCACATTCAATTTATTTACGTTTTTGACTGTACTCAAACGTGGTGAATTTTGCCTCTAGTCCTCCGTCAAGGTGTCTGACACCTGCTGCGATTTTCCATGTTTGTATTCGGCACTTAAGATGAACGGTACGACAGAGACGACGACTACACGGGAAACAGCAGTCAGGTGAGGAAAATTTCGGAAACCATTTTTCTCTAATGATGAGGTTGCATGTTAAACATTAATCGGCTTTGATAGGATGAACAAACGTCGATGTCCAGAGCTTCATAATTTTTACACGCATCTCTCTGCAATGGAGCTGCCCTTGACGAAGCGAACTTGTCATTTTGTGTAATATGAAGAGGAAACGTTAACAAGTAGTGGAGAGTACGGAATCCTGGCAGACGCCAGTGGAGTCGTGATATGGGGGAAGGTGAGGAGCAGACTGCACGTAAAGGGATGTCCAAAAGCCTCGTGCACGGCCACTGAAGCGTACGTAGCTGATTTATTAAACAATCAGGATTACGCTCGTTGCGGAAAGAAGCGCGAGATGGGCACTGCCGCAAACACATTTCACCGAAAAGCGTTTGGCGTTTACGCACGGCGGCAAAACTACTCAAAGACTGAGGACCCATTCAGACCGCTGTGCACAGAGTCAGGGGGTGTCTTGTCTCCGGCCACTGTTTGCCGTGGCCCTCGCCACTGAGCGAGAGGCTGGCTGTGGCTATTAGCACATTTCCAGGATCCATAGCGCAGTGTTTGCGTGATAAGACAGGACTGCTATTGGCAGATCGGTTTGCAAATACTGCCCTACGTACTATGTAGTAGCAGTCCTACTATTTGACGGTATATTGATAATTTTTACTTATCGACCGTCTGACAGCAACTGAGTAAAACACAATTTTAGTGCCATACGCGTTTCGCCTTTATTTTCTGCAAGACATCATCAGTGGCAGGTTGCGTGGACAATTTCTTACATATTACGCTCCTGTTGCATTTTCGGTGTTCTTCTTCTTACGAACGCGAATTTGCGGTTTTTTTCCCACATTCCACAGCACTATGAACTGAACGCTTGTTTCAGTGCAATGTTTTGGTTTCTGTTGCCGACTGTCAGACGGTCCATAAGTAAAAATTATCAATATACCGTAATATTACACGCAACTGAGGAAGACAGGACTACAAAAGTTGAAGATGTCTACTATTTGACGTTCACAGAAGCGGACTGGGTACCAGATACGCTTCCTAATGTAAGTATATTACGGAGAAATCGAAGATTCGAATACTAGAGAACGATTCTATCATCGCAAATGTCCCGCAGACGTGTTTGTCCCATATTGGGCAATGAATGACTTCGAGAGAGTATCTAGGAATACAAATCGCACAGATGTGTGGTACAGCTTTGCGACGCCGTCTGTTGAAACACGACGAATGGCACGTTTAACAAGAGGGTGTAAATAATGGCAACTTTTATTTTCGTGGTTTTTCAAAAAACATTGCGAAATTGTTTTAATATATACCAAGAATGTGAAACAGACTACGTTAGAATTTTGAAACCATAAGGAGTATAAGGTTTGCGCTTGTAGCCCGGTGACTTAAAAACGATCGGCCAGACATCCGCCATTTGCACGCTTTCAAAGAGGGTTAACACATACACTAGAAAAAAAAGTGTCGTACTAAACCTCTTCAGAAAATCATGCATCAGGGAAAACATGTCAAGCAGCCAGCCCTTACAACACAAGTAAGGCCTGAATAAATACATGTAAGCGACAGAGTTGCAAACGGTTACGTACACACCACTGAGATGTTTCTAGAGTGAACTAAAGCTAGAGACAAACAAAAAGTATGCTCTTGAAATTCCTTAACTTCCTAAAACGACAGAACTTTTCGAGTGCCAAATGTATTTTCTTAGCGTGGCCAATAACAGACCAAGCTGTGTCGGTTCCAGAATACATAATGTCATAGGCAGCTTTCCAGGTAAGCAAATTCGTCTCTGGTTTTACGGTGGTGAGTTTCCTGCTCTGTTAATGGTGCAATTTGCTTGCCCACGGCCAAAAACACGTGTGAAAACAGAGAGGGTATTACGAAACCTGAATATGCTTTGGACGATAATGCGATAAAACAGCAATAAATGTAAATATTCGCTGTAGTATTTTAGGTAAAATTAGTTGCGTTATTTATACTGAGGTAAAACCAAGGTATATCAGTTCCGTGGAAAGGCAGGCCGCAAGAGACGGGAACGTAGAGCAGATACTTGCACCGGCACCGCGGCTACAGCCTTTCCTTGAGGGGCTGCAGAGGATTCCCCGACTTGGTTGCGATTCGAGCATGGGGGGGGGGGGGGGAAGCAGCGTCGCAGACATCGACGCCTTCTTTGACAGCACGGCTGCAGCCGGCTGGTGCAGAGAGAGGCAATGGAGAGATTCGTCCGAATCTCGATTTCTTATTCAAATCTAACGCGCCAAACACGCCGAAAGCATTTGTATCCAGAATGCCGCTGCGACACACTCCGTTCGCAGTTGTAACGAAATTTTCGGCGCAGTACTGCTTTCGCGACATTTCAAAAAATTCACCTCTTTGTAAGTGTTCGTTTATGTACTGCTGAAGAAACGAAAACCTCTGAACTAATTACGATGATGAGTCTACGAAACATTTAGCTTTGGAAAGAGAACGATTATGGAAATTATTGTCGATTACATCAGTTCGTATCATTTCCTGGTGACGATTACGATAGATTGTTACTGTCCACGTCTGCATACGAGTTTTAGCCGCTATTTCACAGCAATAAATCATTGGCTCTCCATGTGAACAAATCGGTGCTCGGCACTCACATTATGTATGTGAATGCCAACAAGATAAGTAAGAAGGAAGAAGACGTTGAATCTTTATAGCTCGTCCATTACTATTGCGAAAATATTGAAATGCTTTCAAATGCGAACAGAGTGTGTAATATAGCACACAATAGTTTGCTGTAGGGAGGTGGAAGTGTTATGCAAGCATGACGCCACAAGTGATTACTGGAAGTCAGTGGTATTTTTCATTGAAGAATACGATGCGTAATTTCGATTGGACACAACGATAACTTTTGCGAGTTTATGTCTGAAGGGCCTAACTCTAAATGTGGGTTTATATAGATTAAATACAGTCATGTGGGTTCCATTGACGTTATTTATCCCTTAAAGGTTTACTCGCTTACAACTTCGATAAATGAAAAGTTTGACTGACGCTTGTGCACTTACTATCCCTTTTCCGTTTTTATTTTCTCCATAAAACCGCCATTATGCGCGCGAAAGTTAAAACTGCCGACATTGTGGAGCGCCAGCAGCAACAATCAGTCGCAGAGACAGCGACAATGCTGTGTGGGCCGCGGGAGACGCAGAATTAACGGAAAAATAAACTCAGCCTCTGTCTTTCTACGATCTGCACGCGCGATTAAAAATGCCCAACGTCATTACCGTGTCATTATGCGAATGCGACGCTGGTTTCACAATTTTGTGTAACCCGTGCTGGCGTTCGGGTTGCGTCCCTTTTGGTAGTCAGTGACGTGTTGAAAAAATGCAAACGTAAGCAGTGGCGGTTGGGCGGGGTTTTGACATTCTGCACCGTTACACATTATCGGACATGACATGACATGACAAGGGTGCTGACCGCAGTCTCAATTTTCGATAAAATTAAAGTGCTTAAAACCGTAAAATGATGGAATGCTGTGGTATTTTTTCTCGCTTCAAAATACAGTACGAAATCCGGCATCGGTGACCATGTTTCGGGAATCGATGAGATAGCGTTTACATGTCGGACCAGCAGCGGTAGTGGCAGATTCAGTTTATGAAAAGCACATTCGGTAGCCGTCTCTAGCACTGTTAAATAACGTTTTATATTTTGTTTGACACAATGAAAGTGATCATTAACATACAGTTTCTTTTTCGAAGCGGAAACACAGAGAAACAAAGATTTTATTTTTACGCCTAACATTTCTCCTTCGTTCGACATTTATAATTTTCTGCAACAAGATATCAGAATTTCCGTGTCCATTATTATATACAAGGTCCTTGATCGTTGAGTGACACAATGCCGCCCGTAAACATACTCTTTTCCACGCTGTTTATTCCTTTCCAACTTCTTATTCGGTATATCAAAGCTAAACACGGCAAGTCGCATGCTGCCAACTGACGGCCATCGACTACACTGCGTCCTCTGTAACTCCTTTCGCAGTTGACTTATTCTGCAACACGGGTCGCCATCAGAACGTGTCTTTCGATACCGCTGGTTGGGGTGCGATTCACGCACTTTCAAGAAATAAAAACAGAACATCTGTACATCGAAATCTCTTCTGGGCAACGAGGGAAGGCTGTAGCGTGTTTGTATGACAGAAAGTAAAATGTGATGACTGTGAGCGGACGAGACTGCAGCGATTCCAAATCCGCCGCCACACAGCCCCAGAGAATATCGTATAACGCAGTCAGGCGGTGTAGAATAAATTCTAGATGGTTTTCGTTCTCGAGCGAGGCGTTGGTCAGCGCTTTCAAATAAGTGGTAGCATATTAAAACATGAAATAAGTTTATATTTTCTATGTCCTATGAAAAAAATGGAAATAAATAAGGTTTTTTTTTCGTCACGTTCCAAAACTGACAGGAACATCTTTTCTTTTTTCGTGAGAGGAAAAAAATTGGTTTCAAAGTCAGGTGCAAGTATATTCCCTGCGAAGCGTACTTTTCAACTACTTAATATAATACGTGGCCTTAATTTCTCTTTAGTTCTTCAGTGACAGGGCACAATTCCTGGCATGGAGAACAAGGGACATAAGCAGTTAGGTGCGGCGCTGGAAGATACATCATCTGAATGGAGAAAGAGCTAAAGTAACAACCGGCGGCAGTCTTCAGAGAAAGCGGTCGCGAATCAGGTGTCGAGTGCGACGGACTACCTGGCGGATCTTGAAACGGAAAATCTGAACATCAACAGTAGCGGGAGGCAAAGGCCGGACAAGTTCTGATAGATAGGAAGAGCATCCAGCAATCTGTGGGCGGCGATATGGCACCGTGTGACAGATTAGAATCGGCGTAACTGGTCAGTGAGTGGGACAGGATACTGGAATGCGTCTGACAACTGGCGGCAGACGCAGCATTATGCTGTGCTCACAGTTTTGGACATTAGTTCGCTGGCTTGAGTAGGGAGAGACTCCAATGTTTCTCTTAACCAGCTACACGGATTGACATGTGTCTTTTTTGTGGAAGATCGGAATTTGCATATGAATTATAAAGATATGTTATGCGCCTAATACTACTAAAGATATACCCGGTAATAGTGGAGCAACTTTGAAATGTACAAGCAAAAATGCTTGACGTTTACTGAGTGTAGAATGAGGAAAGTCGGAAACAAACGAATAACCAGACAAAAATTGAATGTAAAATTGTTAATAATCATGCCGCTCGTAAAAAAGTATTATACAGAGCGTTTAAATTGACTACAGTGATACCGAGAAAATACACTGGTGTTCAAGGGTGAGAAACTATCGAAATGCTCGGTAAAGATAAATAAATGATTGGATGCAGCGAGACGCGTCGCGCGTGGTCTAGGGAGACAGGAGTGCGATGTGGCGCCTCAGCCGCTGTGGCCGCCATTAAGACTTCAGAACGACTCAGCTGACACTGCGGCCCTATGATGGCGGACATCTGTAGCCAAGTCTTAGTATTTTGTTCTTGTTTATCACGGTTGCTCAAAAAATTGAAACATTTATTCACACTATGCAGTATGTAATTCGGCTCACCCTGTTACTAAATGTTCAGTTTATAAAGAAAAATATAAATTACATGAAGGGCATTTCTGCTCTGGCTGGAGCAACTGTCTCCTCCACGATTGCATGATAGACGTAACACTTCTATCACGTGTGAGCATTTTCCTCATTCTTTACCTAAGGAAAATACGAGACTAGTAAAATTAATAGTCAACTTCGTCATGAATTACAGGCTCAGTTGTGCGTAGTTCGTAGGAACGTGGCAGGGACGATATCTTTAGTGAGTTTGTCTGTGGTGGACGCAACATAAAACCTGGGTTTCTGTAATTGCTGGTAACTCAATCGCATCACGAACATTATCGTTCAAAATTGTCATCGCATTAAATTAACAGAAACGTACTGTTTGACTGCCAGTTGCCGCTTTCGTTACTCCTTCCTGTTTTCATTCCTTTAACAGCATCCCAGTTACTCCGGAGAAACTCTGAATCTTAACTGCCATCATTCCGTGGCGCCAACAGCAACAATCGACCGCTGATGTACCGACAGAGCTCTGTGGTCTGCAGGAGACGCAGAATTAACGGAAAGATAAACTCGGCTTGTACATATTACGATCTGCGTTTGCGATTAATGTCTGAGTGTGCTTACAATCAGTACGGTGTCACCATGCAAATCTGATGGTGGTTTCGTGATTTTGTGGATCGCGTGCTGGCTTTCCAGTGACGTGGCGGAATGTGGGCGGTCAACCTGGCTGGGTGTCATTCAGTGAGATACGTGTAGCGTCTGTGAAAAGTGAATAATTTAAACGGTGGTGGCTGAGCGACGTTTGCCATCCAGGAATGTTATACAGGGTGCGGAAAAACAATTTGACCTTTAAGTGCAGGGCGGAAAGACAGTTCGAATCATAGGAATTTGAGTGCCGCAAGTAAGAGCCGCAAATGCGTAATTTCGGCACTACAGGAGTGTAATCTAAATCTGACATGGGGACCTCTTTATCCAAAATGAAAGGTAATTTATAGAAAATGTACGGGTGAACACAGTCTTTGGACTAACCAGTCTTCAGGATGAGAACAAGAAAACTTTAAAACATCGCATAAACGTTCATCATACTTAGGCGACGTACCACACAATGTTTCCTTAGAAATGAAGATAATCGCATGTACATATTTAATACTTGAAGATGTCTTAAAAAGGTCAAAGTAAATGAAAAATGAGTCACCACTTAATTAAGTAAGCATGTCGTAGCAAGTGACATAATAATAGTCGAACTCTCACGACACCATAGAAACTGCTGGAAACGACAAAATGACGGAATGCGTTGGTAGCGATATACAACTACAAAATTTAGTAGACGGCAAGTACGTGAAAGAAAGTGCGAAACGTTTAAGCAAGTAGTAAATGTATAAATGTGGTGAGAAAAGCGTCTGGCACATTATTATGGGGCAACATATTATGAGCCCCTACAGCATCGGTATTAATGGAACGAGAGAGACAATCCACCATTGGTCAGTTCCCTATGGACTGAAAATGAAACACAAATTTTAATGGCGTTGGTCGCATTGCTCCTATCATGGAGACGAATTAATTTTATAGTTTCTGTGATGTGGAAGTGATGACTCAGAGACAGATGAATAGCGTGATATCAACTGCTCTCCGTATCTCGATATATACCTGCGACACAGTAACCCACGAGACCGAGTTGCCCTGATTTGTTCTCCTGGAAGAGGCGAACTATATTCTATTTACGGTTTTCACTGTACTGAAATGTCGTGAAATTTGCCTCAGGTCCTCCATGTAGGTATCTGACACCTGCAGCAAGTTTCCATGTTTGTACTGAGCAGTCCGGATGATGAACGGTACGACAGAGACGACGACTACACGGAAAACAACATTCAGGGGAGGAAAATTTCGGAAACAGTTTTAATCATGTGGTTACACGTTAAACAGTAATCGACTTTGCTAGAGTGAGCAAACGTCGATGTCCCGGGATTCATAATTATTACACGCGTGGTCTCTGCAATGCAGATGTCCTTCACGAAGAAGACTTATCAGTCTTTACGTAATACGCGGTGGAGACATTAACAAGTAGTGGAGAGTACGGCTTCCTGGCAGACGCCAGTGGAGTCGTGATGTGGTGGAGGGTGGAGATTGGAAGTGGAGCAACGTTCAAAAGTCACGTGCTCGGCCATTGAAGCATTCGTAGGTGGTTTCTTGAGCGATCAGGATTACGCTCGTTGTGGAAAGAAGTCCGAGATGGACACTGTTGCAAACACGTTTCACCAAAAAGCTTTAGGCGTTTAGGCACGGCGACAAAACTTGTCAAAGACTACAAACCCATCCACACGGCTGTGCACAGAGTCAGGGGGTGTCTTGTCTCCGGCCACTGTCTGCCGTGGCCCTCGCCACTAAGCGAGAGGCTGGCTGTGGTCATAAGCACATTTACAGGATCGCAAGACCGCTACGGTCGCAGGTTCGAATCCTGCTTCGGGCATGGATGTTTGTGATGTCCTTAGGTTAGTTAGGTTTAAGTAGTTCTAAGTTCTAGGGGACTAATGACCTCAGCAGTTGAGTCCCATAGTGCTCAGAGCCATTTGAACCATTTTTTTTCCAGGATCCATATCGCAGAGGTTGCGTGATAAGACGGAACTGCTATTGGCAGATCCGTTTGCAGAGACTGCTCTATGTAATAAATAGTAGCTGTCCCACTATTTGACGATCACAGAAACGGACTGGGTACCAGATACGCTCCCGTACGCAAGTATGTTACTGAGAAATCGGAGATTCGAATAGTAGAGAACAATTGTATCATCGCAAATGTCGTGGCAGTTGTGTTTGTCCCATATTGGGCAATCGCTTCGAGAGAGTGTGTACATATACAAATCGCGCCGATCTGTGGTACAGCTTTGCGATGTCGACTGTTGAACCACGGCGAATGGTACGTTTAAGAAGAGGAAATAAAAATGACAACATTTGTATTCGTGGTCATTCAAATAAATCGCCGGATTGTTTTAATATATACCAAGAATGTGGAACCGACTGCGGTAGAATTTCGAGATATGAAGACGCTGCAGGAATAAAATCAGCATGTTGGCAACAGACGTCACGTAATCCGTTTGTCGAGGCGAACACAAAGCCGTGAGGAGTACGTTTTGCGCTTGTAGCCCGTGAGTTAGACACGGTCGGACAGATATCCGCCGATTACACGCTTTCCAAATGTGTAGTAAAAGAAAAGTTGTATTAAATGGAAAAATCGTCTGTCCAGAAATGCATGTCTCTTTTTAGAGTAGTTGCCGTGTTATTCTAGCGAGAAGCAAAAAGGCCGGGCTCGCCCGATTTCAGGGCTAGCATATGTGGCAGTGGGCAGCCGTAATGAATGAGACGCGAGTGTGGATGTTATGACGTCACTGTGGTGTACGAGCAAGTAACGCCTGCCGTGGCCTTTAGTTTTTAAGTACTGTCGCATAGTGACTGCAGAGCTACGCAGGATAATAACAACAACTCATTCTCTATCCATTATCATCACGACAATTGTAACACACTTTTAGTGTGTGGCCGAATATGTAAAGGGCCACAGCACCACGTCGCAATGGAAGGTGCCAAATTAAGCAAAACATGTCAAGCAGTCAGCTCCTAAAACACAAGTTTAGGCCAGATTAATTATACGTAAGCGACAGAGTTGCAGACGGTAACATAAACACCTCTGGGATGATTTTAGAGTTTATTGAAGCTAGAGACAAGCAAAATGTATGCCCTTGAAATTCCTTAACTTCCTAAAACGACGGTCTTTTTCGAGTGCTACATGTCTTCTCTTAGTGTGTCCTACAACAGGCCAAGCTGTGTCGGCTCTATAATAGATGCAAACCTTCACAAGTTGCTTTCTCGGTAAGCAAATTTGTCTCCGACGCTGGTTTGACGACGGAGAGTTTCCTGCACTGCTAATGGCGCGTTTGATTGCCGGCGGCCACAAACACAAGTGAAAACAGTGAGGGTATTAGGAAACCTGAATATGCTTTGGACGATAATGCGAGAAAACAGTTAGTAATAAATGTAAATATTCGCCGTAGTGTTTTGGCAACATTATTTACGTTATTTATATTCAGGTAAAACCAAGGAACATCTGTTCCGTGAGAAGACAGGCCGCAGAGACGAGAATGTACAGCAGTAACTTTTACCGACACGGCGGCTGCTGGGAAGCTGCAGAGGCTCTCCTAGACTTGATAACTTTTAACCCGTGGTGGAAGCAGCGTCGCAGACATCGACACCTTGTTTGCCAGCACCGCTGTAGTCGGCTGGTCCACAAAGAGGCGACGGAGAGATTCGCCCGAACCTCGGTTTGTTATTCGTGGCTAATCCGGCGAAGAACGCCGAAAGCGAGTGTCAGGGCAATGTCACTGCGATACACTCCGTTCCCATTTGTAACGAAAGTTTCGGCACGGTTCCAAGTCTCTGTAATTGTTCATTTACGTACTGCTGAAGAAACGAAAGCCTCTGAACTAATTATGATGATGAGTTTATGAAACATTCAGCTTTGCGAAGAGAACGGCTATGGAAATTAGTCTCGCTTATGTAAGTTAATATCATTTTCTAGCGACCAGTATCATATAGGTAGTTTCTGTTGGAACGAACGGCGACTTTTGCGATTCGGCTTCTACCTCTGCATACGAGTTTCAGCCGCTGTTGCAGAGCGATAAAACATTATCAATCCTTGTTAACAAACCGGTGCTCGAAGCTCACATAACGTTTGTGAATGACGACATGATAATTAAGCAGTAACAAGACGATAAATCTTTGTAGCTCGTCAATTACTATTGCGAAAATATTGAAATGCTTTTATGTGCGGACAGTGTTTAATATAGCAGACAATCGTTTGCTATAGGGAGGTGGAAGTGTCACGCAAGCATGACGCCACAAGTACCATTTTTCATTGAAGAATACGATGCGTAATTTCGATTGGACAGAACGATAACTTTTGCGAGTTTGTGTGTGGAAGGCCTAACTCTAAATGAGGGTTTATATGGGCTACGTGCAGTTATGTGTGCCCCACCATCGTTGTTTATCGTGTAAAGGTTTATTTTTAACGCCGAAAAATGTAAAGTTTGAGTGGTGGTTGTGCATATACTATCATTTTTTTCCGGTTTCATTTGCTCCTTACAACCGCCATTGTTCGCGATCAAGTTATAAACTGCCGACATTTTGGAGCGCCAGCACCAACAATAGGTCACTGTGGCAGCGACAAAGCTCTGTGGGCTGCAGCAGGCGCAGAATTAACGGAAAAATTAAATTCAGCGTCTGTCTTGCTACGATCTGCAACCGCGATTAAAAGTGTCCAACGCCAGTACCGTGTCAGTATGCGAATGCGACGCTGGTTTTACGATTTTGTGTAACCCGTGCTGGCGTTCGAGTGGCGCCCCTTTTGGTAGTCGGTCAGCGACGTGTGTGAGAAAACGCAAACGTAAGCAGTGGCGGTTGGGTAGGGGTTTCGCCGTCCTGCACCGTTACACATTATCAGACATGACACGACAAGGGTGCTGACCGCAGTCTCAATTCTTCGATAAAATGAATGTGCTTAAAACGGTAAATCGATGGAATGTTGTGGTGGTGTTTTTTTCCTTCGAAATACAGCAAGAAATCCGGCATCGGTGATCAGGTTTCGGGAGTCGATATGATAGCGTTTACATGACGAACCAGAAGCGGTAGCGACAGATCGGTTTATGGAAAGCACATTCATTAGCCGTGTGTAGAACTGTTAAATAACGTTTATATTTTGTTTGACAGAATGAAAGCGATTATTAACATACCGTTACTTTCTCGAAACGGAAACACAAGAGATTCAAAAATTTTATTTTTACGCTAAACTTTCTCCTCCGTTCGACATTTATAATTTACTATATAAAGGTACGAGAATTTCAGTGTCCATATTATACACAATGGAGCCCGTATACATCTTTTTCGCGCTGTGTATTCCGTTTCACCGGCATATTCCCTATATCAAAGCTTAACACGGGAAGTCGCATGCTGCCATCTGTCGGCCATCGACGACACTGCGTCCTCTGTAACTCCTTTCGCAGTTACCGTCTTCTGCAACACGGGGCGCCATCACAGCGTGTACCGCTGATTCGGGTGCGAATCACGCACTTCCAAGAAATAAAAACAGAACATCCGTACATCGAAATCTCTTGTAGTGGGCAACGAGGGAGGGCTGTAGCCTATATGTATGATGGAAGATAAAATGAGATAACTGCGAGCGGACAAGACCGCCACACCAGAGAAACAGGCGGCTGCGGTTCCAAATCCGCCTCCACACAGCACCAGAGAATATCGTATAACGCAGTCAGGAGCCGTAGAATAAATTTGAGACTGTTATCGTTCTCGAGCGAAGCGTTGCTAAGCGCTTTCAAATAAGCAGTAGCATATTAAAACATAAAATAAGTTTATATTTCCTATTTCTTTTGCAAATAATGGAAATAAATACTGTTTTTTTCGTCACATTCCAACACTCCCCGGAACATCTTTTCTTTTTTCCTGAGAGGAAAAAAATTGATTTCAATGTCAGGTGCAAGTATATTGCCTACGAAGTGTACTTTTCAACTACTCAAAATAATACGTGGCATTAATTTTTCTTTAGTTCTTCAGTAAAAGGTCACAATTCGTAGCATGGAGTAACAAGAGGCATAAGCAGTTAGGTGCGACACTGGAAGATACATCATCTGAATGGAGAAAGAGCCAAATTAACAACCGGCGGCAGTCTTCAGAGAAAGCGGTCGCGGACCGCGTGTTACGAGCGATCGACTGTCTGGCGAATCTTGAAACGGAAAATCTGAACTACATCGACAGCAGCGGGAGGCAAAGAGCGGAAAAGTTGTGTTACGTAGGAGGACTATCCAGGAATCTGTGGGCGGCGATATGGCACCGGGTGGACAGATTAAAATCGGCGTAACTGGTCAGTGAGTGGGACACGTTACTGGAATGCATCTTACAACTGGCAGCAGACGCGAAATGACGTCTGCCTTTTTCATAGATCAAGTTTTGCACGCAAATCGTACAGACGTGTTAAGCACCTAACACTACTAGAGATGTACCTTGTAAAGGCGGGCCAAGTTTCAGAGGTGCACGCAACTTGTTTGACGCTGGGTTTAGATTGAGGAAATACAGTAACTAACGAACAAGTGCCCGACAAAATTGAATGTAAAATTGTTAATAATCGTGCCGCTCGTAAAAAAGTATTATACAGAGCGTTTAAATTGATTGTATTGATACCGAGAAAATATAGTGGAGTTCAAAGGTGAGTAAATATGGAAATGCTCGATAAAGGGAAATAAGTGATAAGATATAGTAACACACGTCGCGCGTTGTCTTGGAGACAGGGGTGCCTTGTGACGTCACCCCACGCTGTGGGCTGCTGCTGCATCTGTAGACGAGCCTCAGCAGCCGTGGCCACCATTAAGATTTCACGAATGACTCAGCTGCCACTGCAGCTCGGTGATGGCAGATATCTGTAGGCGAGTCTCAGTATTTTGTGCCCGTTGTTCTTTGTTGGAAAATCGCAGCATTCATTCACACTATGCAGTACTTAACTCGGTTCGCCCTTTTACTAAATATGCAGTTTATACAGTAAAGTACGAATTACATGCAAAGGTAATTGTAAAATCATACCTCTGTCGGAGAAAGAAATGCTCTGGATAGAGGAATTGTTTCCAGGATGATTGAGAGCATTTTGCTAATTCCTTACCTAAAAAAAATACGAGAGTAGCAGTAGTAGTAATAGTCAACTTGGTCATGAATTACAGGCTCAGTTATGTGTAGTTCATTGGAAATAGTACAATTCCGTTGTGTTTAAAATGAAACTTGGCACGGACGATAACTATAGTGAGTTTGTCTGTGGAGGGCCCAACTTAAAACCTGGGTTTCTGTAATTGCTGGTAACGCAGTCGCATCACCAAAGTTATCATTCAAAATTGTCATCGCATTAAAGTACCAGAAACGTACTGTTTGATTCCGAGTTGCCTCATTCGTCACTTCTTTCTGTTTTCATTCCTTTAACAGAGTCCCAGTTACTCCGGAGAAACTCTGAATCTAACTGCCATCATCCCGTGGCGCCAGCAGCAACAATCGACCGCTGATGCAGCGACAGAGCTGTGTGGTCTGCGGGAGACGGGGAATTAACGGAAAGATAAACTCGGCTTCTACATTACAACGATCTGCAATTGCGATTACTGTCCGAATGTGCTTACAACCAGTACAGTGTCACTGTGCGAACCTGGTGCGGTTTCGTGATTTGTGGATCGCGTGCTGGCTTTCCAGTGACGTGGCGGAATATAGGCGGACGACCTGGCTGGGTTTCATTCAGTGACGTATGTGTAACGAACGTATGAAGCGACTAATTTAAACAGTGCTGTTTGAGCGAGGTTTGCCATCCAGCACCGTTATACAGGGCGTGGAGAAACAGTTTGACCAAAAATGCAGGGCGGAAGGACAGGATGAAACATAGAAATGCGTGTATGGCAACTAAGAGTCGTAAATTCATATTTTCAGCGCTACGGGAACGTAATTGAAATCTGCCATACTGAGGCCCTTGTTCAAAATGATAGGTATTTTACAGAAAATGTATACATAAATTTCAAGCGTCACAAACACGTGTATCGCATTTAGCTGACGAACGAGACAGTACTTCTTCAGAAATGAGGACAATCACATGCCCATGTTTCTGTTTGAGTATATTTAAAAAAAGTGAAAAAGAGTGAAAAATGAGCGACCACTTAATTAACAGGAGTATGTATAGAGAATGTTCTAACTGACAACCGTTTCCATGCTGCCGTACCGCCTTAAATATTTAACTGCGACCTGCATTTTCTATACTCAGATTCCTTCGTTTGACACTCTCTTTGTGCCCTACACTTTTGGTCAAATACTTTTTCCGGCCTGTAAATGCCAGACGATACGTTACAGAATGTTGTTCGAATTCTAAGGAGTCCAGTACACTTAATCGTTCGTAGGATGTTCTAACAATGGCAAGATGTCAGAATGCGTTGGTAGCGATTTGTAACTTTAAAGTTCAGTAGACAGTAACTATGTAAAAGGAAATGTGACACGTATAACGAGGCACTACGGAATTAGACGTGTAATATGTTTTCTGATTACAAAAAGTTCTCTAGTGGAGCGGTAACCGCATAAATGTCGTGACAAGCGTGTGTGTCACGCTATTATGGAGCAACGTATGAGACCCCACAGAATCGGTATTAGTGAAAGCATGCACCGTTGCTCAGTTGCCAAAGCGTTCAAAATTAGACGAAACACTTAACTGGGTCTATGACATTCGAACTATCATCGTGAATGAAGACGAAATAAATTTATAGTGTTTATGATGTGGAAGTGTGGATTCAGAGACTGATGAATACCTTGAAATTAATTTCTCTATTTTTTTTTTCATTCGATAAATATCTACGACACTATGGAACCAAGTAGCCCCTATTCCTTCTCCCGACCAGAGGCAAACACTATTCTACTTATTAACTGTTTTGACAATACTGAAATGTGGTGAATATCGATTCTAGCCGTCCATCAAGGTGGGCTAACAGAATCGGATACCTGCCGCGAGTTTCCATGTTTGTACTGAGCAGTCAAGATGAAAGGCGCGACAGAGACATCGACTACGCGGGACACAACATTTAGATGACCAAAATTTCGGAAACCAATTTTCTGTTGTGGTGGTTACATGTGAGACCTTAATAGATTCCACTAGCCGGAACGACCTTCTGCGGTACGTTCCAAGCTTCATACGTTTCACACCCATGGTCTCCGCTGAGCAACTGTCGACGATGAAACAAACTTGGCGGTGTTTCCGTATTGTGAAAGGAAGACGTCAACATGTAATGTAGAGTACGAATTCCTTACGGACGCCATTGAAAATATAAGGTGGAGAAATGTGAGGAGGAGATCACACGTAAAGGGTTGTTCAAAAGTCTTATCCAGGACCATTAAAGCGTTCGTGGCTGCTTTATTAGTAGACCGGAATTACGCTCGTTGTCGAAAGAAATATGAGGCGGGCACTAGTGGAAGCGTTTTGCACCTGAAAAGATTAGGCGTTTAGATGTGGGCAGAAGACTTGGAGTAAATTCACATTCCCACCGCTGTACACAGGGTTATGGGACGTTTTTGTCACCATCCACTGTTGTGTGGCGGAGCCTTTGCCACTAAGCGAGAGGCGGCTGTGGTTGTAGGGACACATCCAGCATCGACATCGCAGATGTGGAATGTAGTAGCAGTCCTACTATTTTACTGTCACAAAACGATTTGAAGGCCGCATACACCTCCCGAAATATGTATATAACCGACAAATCAGAGATTCGAATACTAGATAATACTTGTATCATAACGAATTTCCCGCAGATGTGCTTGTCCCACACTGGGCAATCATTTAGAAAGAGTACCTAGGCATACAAATCGCACTGGGTCGTGGGACAACTTTGCGATGTCGACTATCGAAACACGAGTGATAGCACGTTTAATAAGAGACAATCAAAATACTAACTTTTGTTTTACGTGACAATCAAAAAATTTGCAAGATTGTTTTAATATATGGCAAGAGTATGAAGGACACTACGGCAGAGTTTCGAGATTGGCCGAAGGTACGGAACACGGTTTGTGTCCAAAATTTTACACAGGCCGGCGTGCAGCGTGTAACGCATTCAGGCACAGTGAACAAAGCTCTTGCGGCATTGGTTCTCGCGACCGGCTCTGCCCAGCAACAGGACAGAAGAATATGGATGAGACAAGTTTCTTTGTTTTAATTTTCTACCGCCTTGTCAGTGAATTACTGTTTGACTTGAACGTGTTCTTTGTCCTGACAGGTGCAGTGTGTAAAGGTTCTGGATAGATATATTTTAATCTGTTTCCAGTTACGAATGGAATCTGTCGATACACACCGCGTTTAAATTCCGCATCGGCACAAAACAGGCGACATTGTCGACAATTTTTTATACATCTTCACAATCGATGTCTGTTGACAATATAGACGCTGATAATGCGCATATGATTAAGAATTGGGTGTGACTCAAGACGAATCTTTCTAGCCGTTACAAGTATTGATAACCTTGAAGCGTAAATACGTAACAACTCTTACCACACAAAGCGTGTGATCCTGGTGAGCATTATCAAACAGAATCTCATGCATTAACTGACTCGGATAAAAATGTTTGGACGGTGTTTTTTGACGATTTCTGTACGTGTTTTCTGGAAGATTTTCTCACACAACCTCCTCCTCCTCAGAAATTTAGGATACCATCAGCTGGAGGCAGCTGTGACAGAAGGCCGGCCATGAATGTGCGGACTGCGAAGCAGCACTGTCGGCATGCATTAAAAAAGGTGCAACTGGCCATCGACTATGCGTGTGATTCACATGTTGGAACGGACACGCATCTCGTGAATGGCGGGCGACGCGACATCCTGCTGTGGGTAGATTTTAAGAAAGGCCAGATAACAGCCGTCACTCGCGAGAGAGTCGAACTGCCATCAGTGGCAAAGCTCTGTAGGCCGCAGGGGACGCAGAACTGACGGAGAAATGTGTTCGGCTTAACTATGTATAATATGTCGCACTTGGGTTCTAAGCAATAATATTGGCAGCACTGTTAACGACACACAACCGAGACAAACAGACTATTTTATTTCATACAAGGGTTTTACGTATTCTGTCATCAGAGAGGCCGCACAGATCAGATTTCGCAACTGTAGTTTCAACCTGGACAGCGGCTGCACTCCACAGTAATTCGTCGAATCATTGACGCCCCGACGTGGGGAAACAGCGTCGCAGACATCGACATCTTCCCTGGCAGCACGACGACAATGATACGGTCACCGAAAGAAGAGCCATGGAACTTTATAAGATAATCCTGAATCGCTACTCGAGTTTAACTCGGCGAGAACACGGACAGCGTCTGACGCAAAAATGCCGTCGCGAGCAATTCCATTCCCAGTTGTAACGGAATTTTCGGCCCACAGCAGGTTTCGTGGCAATTTATAAACAACTCGTCATTTTAGTTGTCCGTTTATCTCATAGCGAAGAGCTATAGAGCGGTGAACGAAAAAGAAATGCGATTACGATGATGAAGTGAAGGCTTTTCTCAACTGTAGTTTAATCGGAAGACCGTATTATTTGTTGTCGTGTTTTCTATGGGTTAAGGGAGACAACACTATGGTCTTTCAGTGAATTCCCCTAGGCAATGAAAGTTAAAAAACAGATTTACCCAGAGTTGGGAAATCGCTTCATCGCCTCACTAGTAAAGGCGACCTCATTTCATGCCAGATGTGGTTTGGAAACTGAGTTTCAGCTGTGGGCAAAAGTTTGCTACCGAAATTAACTAGAGACGCTCCTTACTTCCCAAATAAAGCATCGCATACGGCGAGAACTGAATAACAGGCACAGAAGTGAAAGGAACTCGTATATAATGATTTCATCATTTTTTTCCTTTCTGGTCTCAATATACACCTGCGGCACAACCTGAGCAAAACGCGTGTGACGTTGTGGTCCACGTGTAGGAACGGTCAAGCATAGTCTGTCGGAACAAAGAGGTGCTATCAGCTTCTTAAGACCAGAAGACAAAACAGCTTCATTTGTCACCAATCCTGATTAGACTGAAAGCTGCTACATGTAGCATCTGGAACCGTACGTGGATAAACTCCAAAGCAGTTTCGATATTTACTTCGAAGCGTCGGTCGGAACGAAAGAAAAGTAGTATGCGTCATTCACAGAAATATTCAGAGTACGTTAAAGTGCTACAACGATGAAAAATAATATTACGACAATGTCAAACCTTATTTTCATAAAGTAAAGAATAACTGACGATATTAAAATTGTAATTATAATTTTATTATTTTAATTTTTGTGCTCAGTGAATCAAAGACTTTCTATTGCACGGAATAAACTAGCATTGTTTGTACTACGAAACTATATATGATTCTTAAGTAAGAACTAATTCTATGTAAGACATTTTGTCTGGGCGGGTTTTGCTGTCGTACTGGTCGGTAGAGAAAGAAAAGTTTCTTAATCGATGTATGTAATGTGAATGTATAAAGGCTATAAAAAGGAGGGAGAGAGAGAGAGAGAGAGAGAGAGAGAGAGAGAGAGAGAGATAATTCTTGCGGACAATGACCATATTGTATAAGAAAAGGTAAATACAAGTTATTCAAAACAAATATCTCTAAAGCGTATCGTACAGTGATTTAAAAAGACTGATAATTGCGGTGTTTAATCTAAACCTGTCCTGAATAACAGCGAAGAACATTTATGTCATCATATATTTCCTTCGTTTGACCACGGTTGTGATTCGCATGTTACTTTTTGTTACACGACGTGTTAGGAATATTTTCATTATACGCGCAAAAGTGCACACAGCTTTGATCGAACCTGCATCTTTCGGAAACGATAACTCTTAATCAGTACAATGACGCGAATACCGTCTGAATCGCAACCGTGATCAGAAAAGTGTTTCCTGGACCTGATTTTTATAAATGTGTAGACTTGAAAGCGAACAATATTGCACCATCGCTGGCTCGCAACAATTGAAAGAAAACAAAACAGGGACTGAACAACTTAAATTTTAAGGCCGTCAGCGTTATGAAATCTGAACGACGTAAGTTAATTAATTAAATATTAACAGGAAGAGAATTATTAAATTTTAAAGATTAAATGATGGCAAGAATTTAAAGCATTTTAGCATCAGTACGTTTCTTTGCATTACTAGTTGAGTATCAGATACCATCATATCTATTTAAAAGATAGTGCGTAAATAACATTGCCACCTTTTATAAGTATTGTTCTAGCAATTCAACGTGAGACGCTTTCCTATGTAAAGTCAGTGTATTGGAGACATATTAAACATTTTATTAGTACACACTAGTTTTAGCTTAGCAACTGTGTTTGCCGTAATTGGGACACGGTTTTTAAAGATTATCAACATACACAATGCGTGCCATTTTGTAGTGCGGTTTCCTGGTATGGACTTTTCGGACACGTCGGAAAGCGGACACCACACTTCGTACGAGCACCTAGTAATGTTAAATTTCTTCTCTATTCTCATTACGGCAACTTTCATGCTGAAATGATACGTGGATGGAATGTGTAAGAAATCACAGCACTACATCGCAGAGGAGGAAGCAAACCACAACGAAAACTCTTTGGCAACAAAGCCTGTGCGATTCGAATGTCGATGCAGAAAATAAAGCGATGGAAATTTGTGCGTTTGGAACATGTAATCCCCGTTTTCCTAACGATCGATTAGATGTACGGCATTTATTTGTTTTGATAACATATTAAAGCAGTAGCAGAACAAACAGTACACCATTTAAACGCTAAAACTTAATAATAGGACAAATCTTTCGCAATACTAAACGTATCGTCTTAGTGAGAAGACTGTAAGGCCGAGCTCTGTCGAAGGCAGGGGCTGCACGTGTGGCGCTGCAGAGTCGGCCGAGATAAACAGGGCGAGTGTGTCCGTATTGTGACGTCACGGTTGTGTACCACGGAACGAGGCCTGCCGCGATGGGTACAGAATGTGCGTACATTTTCCAAAGTAGGTGTCTACATCCGCATATTGTGCGTTTCCCGGGCTGGGTGGGCGGCAGTGAATTACCAGCACTGCTTACTGTGCAAGTGCTTGCAGACCGGCACAAGAGCACGTGAAACAAAAGTCGTTACAGTCTGCCCAGTGACGGAGCACTGAGTAATGGTTGGGCACTCTTCTTTCAAAAGGGAGGATTTTAACCCAACAGGTTCCACAAGCTACGCACCAAACCTGCTTCAGAATCCTTCCATGGGTTGAAAGCAGGGATGCGTGTCGGTCGTCAGGCCTAAAACGCTACGAATGGCGAAGATTTTCAGACGACAGGATGTTAATCTCTAACTCAGTATACGGGTGTCCTCCATCAGTAACTTATTCGGTTCTTCACGCTTCATGTCTCGATACTGTGTCGCTATCTGTAGTGGAGTATGCAGGGACCATAGCCTCTTATTCTGTGTAAATTCGGACATCACAGATGTTACTTCTTAAGGCATAACGACACACATCACACGTACTCCTGAGGAAACGGCCAGAAAACTGTATGCTTCCCGCCAGGCTGATATTTGCTCTTCTGTAGAAGCGGCCTGCTAAATGAGCCACAGTAGAACAAGAACAGGAATTCTGTCGTTTGTGAAAATAAATAATTGTCAGGACAGTGTGTGAAACGTTTGCTGTCGTCCCACCTGACCAAACGCAACAAGGATAGATACCGGATTAGCACTGCGAGTCTTGGGGAAATTAGCTTAACGGAATTGCTACACGTGTGACGCTAATACGACACGGAGATCCGTCGTTAAAATGAGTGCTTAATACTGCAACTGTCTTACCCACCTGGTTTCGAACCTCGACACGGCAAGGATAGATGCATTTGCCGTCTACATGTGTGTGTCTATGGCCTAAGGTATGAAACGCTGTGTGTGTCCAAAGTTCCACGTGCGCCAACGAGCGCCGTACAACGCAAACAGGCGCCGTAAAATAAAATAAAGCTTTGGTGGCGTTCGTTCTCGCGTTCGGCGCTGCCCAGACACGACAGAATAATATCGCTGACGCAAGATTTTTTTTTTATTTTTATCAGATTATTTCCAGTAAATTACTTGTTAGTTTCCATATGGTGCTCCTCTTCACATGTGCAGTGTGTTAGGGACGATGATAGATCTTTTTCCTTTTCCGTTACCAGATACGAATGCAGTCTGTAGAAACACAGAAGGACAACAGCTGGACACATTGTCACGAAGTAAGACAGGTTCTCACACTGCGATTATATTCCGCCTCGATGCGAAACAGACGACGCTGTCAACTTGTTTATTAAACCTTCACAATCGATGGGTGGTGACAACATATCTGCTAATCCTGTGTACTTGTTTAAGGTTTCGCCTCGACTCGACAGGAATTTTTCTAGCCACCATACGTCTTCAAAGCCGTGGAGTGTAAATAAGTTCCATCCCTTACTGCTACGCATATTCTGCACCACGTGTGTCATTAAAGTGAGCATAATATAAGTAGCACAAGCGTTAACTGGCTTGGATAGAAAGGTTCTGAAGGTATTTTTTGACAATTTCTAAACGTGTTTTCCAGAAGATTTTCTCACAGAATGGTCTCCTTCTTAGGAGTGGAGGATACCAGCAGCTGGAGGCAGCTGAGACACAAGTCCATCCATGTAGGTGCGGTGTGCGAAAGAGCACACTTCGAATGCATTACAATGTTACAACTGCCAGCGACTAGGGGTGCGATTCACGTGTCGGAATGGACACGCATCTCGCAACTGGACGGCTACGCCAGGCTCTGCTGCTCGTAAATATTAAAAATTAAGCCGCTGTGCCAATTAGGGATTCACTCTCGATCAGATTAGGCATATACATTTTTCTCCCGCTTTCGTTTGGTTCAGAAAACCGCCATTGCTCGCGGCAGACTTTAAAATTGACATCGTTCTGCGTAGTAGCGGCAACAATCAGTCGCTGAGGCAGCGACAAAGCTCTGTCGGTTGCAGGACGCGGAAGACTAACGGAAAAAGAAATTCATCTTACCCATTACTGCTATCTACATTTGTGATTAACGTTTAAATATGCACATAATCGGTACAGTGTAATTACGCGGATCTGATACTGGTTTCGTGATTTTATGTGTCGCGTGCTAGCGTTCCAGTGACGTGGCAGAATATGGGTGGCAGTCACCCAGCGTTCGTAAAAAAATAAAAATTTAAGCTGTTCTGATTCAGGGAAGTTTGCCATCCGCCGTCGTCATACAGGGTGCATAGAAACAATCTGAGCAAAAGTGTATCGTGGAAACGCAGCATGAAACACAAAAATTTGAGTATAGCAACTAGGCTTCGCGATTGAATATTTTCGGCGGCACCGGAACGTAATTAAAATCCCACACACGGGCGTCTTGGCTCTAAATGATTGGTAGTTTACAGAAAATATATACGTAAACACAGGCTGTGTGAACTAACCAACCGTCACCATGAGAACAAGATAAATTTAAAGCGCCACTTACACGTGTATCGCACTTAGCTGTCTTAGGACACAGCACGTTTTTAGAGATGAAGAGAATCAGATGTGCATGTCTCATGTTTCAATATGTCTTAAAAAGGTGAAAGTGAGTAAAAAACGATCCGCCACTTATTGCTATAAGTATGTCATAGCAAATGTTCAAAGTGGCCACAGGTGCCATGTTGGCATAGCGCCCGAAATATTCAACTGACACTTGCAATAACGAAATTCCTTCATTTGATGCTGCCTTCCTGCTCTGCACTTTCGGTCAAATTGTTTTTCCCCACCCTGTTTCTTCTAGACGTGACGCGACAGTAATGGTCGAATTCTCAGCCATCCAGTACACTTCGTCTATGGTAGAAAGTGCTAAATACGGCAAAATGACGGAATGCGTTACGAGCGATTTATAACTTTGAAGTTCAGTACACAGTAACTACGTAAAAGCACATGTGATACATTTAACCAAATCGTTACGAAGCAAGGTGTAAAATACGTTTCTTGATTAGAAATCATTGCCCATAGTAGGCAATGATTTCTGAGCAGTATGTAGATACACAAATCGTGCCAATCTGTGGTACAACTGTGCAATGTCGGTTATTTAAACGCGACGGATAGCACACTTCACAAGAAGAAATAAAAATGATAATCTCGTTTTTCGTAGTAAAAAAAAATTGCGGTATTTTTTTAACGTATAGCAGAAATGTGAAACAGACTACTGTAGAATTTCGAGGTGGAAGACGTGACGGGAACGTTGTCAGCATGTTGTCAACAGAGGACAGGAGATTCGTTTGTCGAGGCGAAGACAATGCCTTAAAAAAGTATTTTTGCGCTTATCGCCCAGAGAGTAAAACACAGTCGAACAGATATCCTCCATTACCACGTTTTCAAACGGTTTTACACTTACAGTAGAACAAAATTGAGACGCTTTGAAATAGCGAAGAATTTACTTTTTTCAAAAAACCATAATGTGTCAGAGCACTCACTGTATTATTTTAGTGAGGAGAATGTGAGGCCAGCCCCACTCCATTACAGAGCTAGCATATGTGGCAGTGCAGATCCATTCGTAATGAATGAGTCGCGTGTGTGGATGTTATGACGTCTCCAAAGTGTATCAGCAAGAGACGCCTGCCCTGATCTTTAGATAATAAAGTACTGTCGCAAAGAAACTGCATAGATACTCACTAAGCTCTTAATAGTACGAGACACAATAAGAACAACTTTCTCTTTTCCATCATCATTGTCATCAGGACAATCATAACACTCTCTTAATATGTGGCCGGAATATGTAAAGGGCCACAGCCCCACTTCGCAATGGAAAATGCTGTAATAAGGAAAACATGTCACCAGTCAGCTAGTAGAAACACGGGTAAGGCGAGAAAAATAATTTGTAAGGTGCAGAGTTGCAAACGGTTACATATACACGACTGAATGTTTTTATGGCGTTTTAAAGCTAGATCCAAACAAAAAGTGCGCCCTTGACATTCCCTAAGTTCCTAAACAGACGGAATTTTTCGAGTGCTAATTTTATTTTCTTAGTGTGGCCAATAACAGAGTAAGCTGTGTAGGTTCCAGAATACATGTAAACTCTCGTAAGTAGCTACCTTTCCAGGTACGCAAATTCGTCTCCGATGCAGGTTTGACGACGATGAGTTTTCTGCGCTGGTAATGATGCCGACGACCACAAGCACATACGAAAACAGTTAAGGTATTACGAAACATGAATACATTTAAGATGAGTAATGCGAAAAAGCAGTTACTGGTGACTGTAAATATTGGCTGTGGTGTTGTACGCAAAAATAGTTACGTTACTTATATTCACGTAAAACCGAGCCCCATCACTTGTGTGAAAAGACAGGCCGCAGAGAGGTGAATGTACAGAAGCAACTTGTAGCCGCACGGCGGCTGTTGCCGTAGCATCGACAGATGACAGAGGAGTCTCAAGACTCGTTTAGGTTTTAAGCACGGGGGAAGCAGCGTCGCAGACGTCGACAACTCGTTTGGCAGCACGGCTGGAGTCAGGTGGTCCAGGAAGAGGTGGTGGAGACATTGATACGAACCTCGATTTGTTACTCACGTTTAAACCGGCCAAGAACGACGTTGAATGTCGTTGCGACACATTCCGTCCACAGTCGTAACGGAATTTTCGGCGCAGTGCTGTTTCAGTGGCATTTCGTAAATATCTCGTCTTTGAAACTGTAGCTTTATGTATTGCTGAAGAACTGAAAACCCTTGAACTAAGAAGAATGCAATTAACAGTTGACGAAACATTTAGCTATGGAAAGAGAACGGTTACGGAAATTACTGTCGCTTTTATCAATAAGTACTGTTTTCTAGAGGCGAATACGATAGTTAACTCATGTTAGGATGAACGACGAGTTTGGTGATTCGGTTTCCACATGTGCTGTTTGATGACAATGAATCATCATCTCTCCGTGTGAGCAAACCGGTGGTCGACGCTCACATAACATATGTGAATACTGACGTGATAATTAAGAGGACCAAAGGTGACAGCTTTGAGTATCTCCTAAATTACTATTGCGGAAATATTGAAGTGCTTCTGCATCGGACAGAATGTGTAATAGAGCTCACAGCCGTTTACTGTAGTGAGGTGGAAGTGTTGTGAAAACATTACGCCACAAGTGATTAGTGGAAGTCAGTGGCATTTTTCATCGAAGAATACGATGCGTAATTTCGTTTGGACATAACGGTAACTTTTGCGACATTGTGCGTGGAAGGCCCAACTCTGAATGTGGATTTATGCAATAACGGTTATGTGTGCCCCATTGTCGTAATGGCACTTATGCAGTTTAGCAGGTACGGAAAAAATTTTTCATTTTTTAGTCATCCAAATCGTTTCATACTTGGCATATATAATGTTTACATGCAGTTGCCAACAGTTCAATATTTTCGAATCATAGGCGGCCGCTGCCGCGGCCGCATTCCAAAAAAAAAACTCCCAACCTAACCTCAAGTGGGCTACGCTACAGATGTGTAAATATACAGTGGGGGGAGTTTATTAAAAGTTTGTTAATTTTGCACTGGCGTTTGATTGTGGCTAATTAGTAAAAATACGTACCTACCGTTCCGTTAAAATGAACGTATACTGTAATCGACAAAATATTGAACAATTAAAAAAAAATTTTTTTTTCAATTTAAAACAATTTTTTTGATGTAAATAATTGACTGGGGCGAAAATAAATATCGTATTCGTAATCAGCGTATCACATTTGACTATAATCGATCAAATTTTGGAAAAAAATGAAAAATTTTTTCCGTACCTGCTAAACTGCATAAGTGCCGTCGTAATTTTTGGCTTAAGGCTTTGCTCGCCTATAACTTCGCTAAACGTTACGTTTGACTGGTGGTTGTGCAATTATTATCATTTTCCTCCGTTTTCATTTACTTAATTAAATCGACATTACTAGCTAGAAAGTTTAACTGCCGACGTTGCGGGAGGCTAGCCCCAACAATCAATGGCTGGGGCACTGACAAAGCTCTGTGGGCTGCAGAAGAGGGAGAATCAACAGAAAAATACATTCGGCTTCTACGTTACTAAGATCTGCAAGCATAATTAAATACGTTCAAAGTCAATACAATGTCATTATTTGGCGATTTCGTGTAACCAGTGCTGGTATTCGAGTGACGTGGCGGAACATGGGGGGACGACCCGTTTGGAAGTCATCCAGAGACGTATGTGCCACGTATGTGAAAAAAGGCATAACTTAAGCAGTGCTGTTTAAGCGAGATTTTGTCATCGTGCACCGTCGTTCATGCCAGAGATGAGCCGACTAGATCGCTGACCGCATTCCCAGGAGTTCAATACTTACTTAGTCTCTGATAAAATGATTGTGCTACAAACGGTAAAATGATGGAATGTGGTGGTAGTGTGTTTTACCTTTAAAATACAGTAAAAAATTCGGAACCGGTAACGGCATTTCGAAAACCGATATGATAGTGTTTACATGACGAACCACAAGCGGTGGTGGAAGATCGGTTTGTGAGAAACACACTCGGTAGACATATGTAGAACTGCTAAGGAATGTTTTAATTTTTGTTTCACGCAATGAAAGTAAATATTAACATACCTTTCCTGTTACAAAACGGAAACACAGAGAAGCAAAGATTTTATTTTTACGCTTAACATTTCTCCCGCTTTCGATATTTACAATTCTCAACAAAAGGCCATCAGAATTTTCGTGTGCACTATTATATGCAATGTCCGTGATGGCCGCGTGTCACAAGATGCCCAGTAGACATGTTACTCTTTTCCGCGCTGTTTATTTCTTTTTAGCGTCTTATTGTTTATATCACTGCCGGACACTGCAAGTCGCCTACTGCCATCTCTCGACCAACGGCTGCTCTGCGTCCTCCGAAACTCCTTTCGCAGTCAACGTCTTCTGCCACGCGAGGCGCCAATAGAAGGTGTCTCCATATCGCTGGTTCGGCGTGAATCACGCATTTTCGTGAAATGAATAAAAAAAAATAGAAATCTGTTTTTGTGGGCGTGGAGAGAAGGCTGCGGTCTTTTAGCATGAAAGGAGGTAACACGTAATATGAAATAACTGTGAGCGAACAAGACTGCCACGTCACAGAGACAGGCGGCTGCGATTTCAAATCCGTCAGCACACAGCGCCAGAGAGTATCGCATAACGCAGTCTGGCGGTGTGGAATAAACTTTGGATTGCCTTCGTACGACCGTAGCGATGGCCAGCGCTTTCAAATAAATTTGTATTACAGATATGGGATAAGTTGATTTTTTTGTACTGCCTTTCTAGAGAATGGAAATAAATAGATTCCGTTTTTCGTCACAGCTTTCAACACTACACAGAACGTTTTTTCTCGTCCGAGGTAAACTCTGAATTGAATATCGGGTTCGAGGCTACTCGCTAAGAACTGTTACTTCCATCAGTTTAAAATAATAGTCTACGTTGCATTAATTTTCATTTAGCTCTTCGGAATGCAGATTACCATTCATGGCATGGAGTAACCAGAGGCATCAGTCAACAGAATCAACGTTGGAAGAAACGTTATGTGACTGGGGAGGGAGGTAAGTTCACAATCGGCGGCAGACTGCAAAGAGAGCGGTCGTGAAACACGGACTGGGAGCGACTGTCATTTGGCAAACCTTGAAACGGAAAGTCTAAAATACATAAACTGGATATAAAGGCCGTGCACGTTCTGTAATAATCTGTGGACGGCGAAACAGCTCACTCTGGACAGATTACAATGGCGTAACTGATCAGTGACTACTGGGCGCGCACGTTGCAATCGGCAGTATATGCGGGGATGAGCTATGGGCGGAGTTTCGGACATACGCTCGCCGCTTCAAGTAGGGAGAGATTCCCACGCGTATCTTAAACAGAGATAAGGATTGACGTCTGTCTGTTTCGTAGAAAATTAAGTTCTGCGTGTAAATTACAAAGACATGATATGCACCTAATACTTCTAGAGATGTACCTGGTATAAAGGTCCAAGTTTCGAAGGTACGCGTGATTTGCTTGACGCTAACTGAGCGTAGAAAGAGGAAATGGGGTAACTAACGAATAAGCTATTGATAAAAATTGAATGTAAAATTGTTAATAGTAATGCCACTCGTAGGGGAGAATTGTACAACACGTTTCATTTGTTTATACCGATCACATAAAAAACATACTAACGTTTCAGGTATGAGCAAATAGTGAATTGATCAAATGTAGCGAAACACGTTGTGGGTGGTCAACCGAGACAGGAGTGCCTTCTGACGTCACACCTCAGTGTGGGCTGCTGTGGGGTTGCTACGGCTGTAGACGCACCTCAGCCGCTGTGGTCACGGCCAAGGCTTCATGAACCACTCGGCTGCAACGGTAGCTCTGTGTTGCCACTATTCTACAGCCAAATCTCGGCATTGACTGGTTGTTTGTTGTTGTTGCCACCAAAATTGCAGCAATTATTCACACGGTGCAGTATGTAATTCGGTTGGCCCTCTTACTAAATATTGAGTTCATAAAGTTACAGATGAATTCCATATAGAAGTAATCACAAAATCATTCCTATGCCGCAACAGAAAATGCTCTGACTGTAGAAATTGTATCCTGGATGATTGCATGCTAAACGCAAAACTGCTATTTTGCTCGTTCTTTACCTAAGAAAGATACGATAGTAGTAATACAAACAGACAACTTGGACATGAGTTATGGCCTCAGTTAAGAGCAGTTCATAAGAAGTAGTCAGAATCAGTTGTCTGTAAAATGAGAAGTGGCAAGGACGAAAACTTTAATCAGTTTGTCCATCGAGAGTATATTGCAGATTCCTGTGATAGCTCTCAGTTCCACTGCGTAGTTTATTGTTTAAAATTGTCATAGCATTAAACCACCAGGAACGTTGAGTATGACTGCTAGATGCCGCTTTCGTTACTTCTTTCCATTTTCATTTATATCGTAGAATCCCTTATACTTGGACGAAATTTGAATTTAACTGCCATCATTCCGTGGCGGCAACAGCAACAATCGACCGCTGATGCAGCGATAGAGCTCTGTGGGTCGCACAGTACGGGAAACGGCCGGAGAAACGAGACGAGACACATTCATTGCTGCTTTCTGCAATTGCGATTAATATCGAAAGTAGCACACGTTTAATACAATAGCTTTACAAGAATGTGATGCATGTATCGTTATCAAAGTCTTAACTGTATTGTTCGCCGAAACTTTCAAAAATGACCATTCTACGTGAATCTATTGTGAAACGAATCTAAATTATATACACCTCTTAACCGAGCCAGTCAATTTACTTCCTCGCATCGTCAGTCAGGATGACCGTGTGTAAATAGTGTCTTTGCATTAAGCTTTTAGAAGATGTTCACTACAACAACAACTTGCAATGTCATTTTACTTACAAAATTTATACTATCTCAGCAAACAAGGAGTGAATGATGTCGATGTGTGTAAGTTACCTAGCCCCATAAACTGAGTAGCTGTGATGTAAAGTCTTTATGTTATCTCGTTATATGCATACGACAGAGTAACGAATCTGCCCCTTGGATGGGACAGTGTACTGATACGAATTGTTAAGCTCTGTCTGTGGAAACAAATAATCGCTTTCAGTTTCTCCTGACCAGAGACTACTTTCATTCCACTTACTAACAATGACAACAATATCGGAAGGTGGTAAATGTTTCCCATTTTCCTTAATGTAGGTGACCGACAAGAATAAAATACTTGCTGTCAGTTACACGGTGGCGATATCGAGACATCAGTATGAACCATGCAACAGAATTCTTTGCGGAGGTTTCAAACACATGGTGGCATTACACTAGGTCCTGAAGCACAGCTATCGAAGATTCGGTCAATTTAAGAGTTTCACATGTGTGTCTGTGCACGATTTTCGCTGCATGCTTACTAAGATTGCAAGGGGGGACGGGAATGGTTACCTCATCCAAACCAAGCGACAGAGGTAGATACGTATGTGACACTTATCCATAGCTTTCATACTGACTGCATGCGATGAAAGAGTTGAATTTATGAAATGTGATACATTATGAATCCATAA
The DNA here is from genome assembly GCF_023898315.1 of Schistocerca nitens. NCBI lineage: Eukaryota > Metazoa > Arthropoda > Insecta > Orthoptera > Acrididae > Schistocerca > Schistocerca nitens. The sequence goes on along the minus strand of NW_026045986.1, from coordinate 55,771 downwards.
ACAGCATTGGGAGCTCCCTAAAAGCAAGTACCTTGAAAGACTTTATGTAGGAGCCAAACATTGGTATTATTCTAGTTACAGAAGTAAAGGATACTGCACTACACGATGTATTGGGATATAGCGTTGTAATTAATGCTGGAACTGGAGATGAATTAGAGACCGTGATACTCGCGAAAGAGGGCATAATAAAGGATCACGTTGAAAACTCACATGTAATACAGTTGTAGCTTGTACTGTTTACAACACCTGGCTATTTAATATATATGTTCCACCTGGTGGCAGTAAACGACGTAAACGAGCAGAGTTTCTTTAATTACGAAATTGTCCCTCTCTTCAGATTTCATTAAGGTAATATCATTTTGGCAGAAGATATCAAAGGCGTTCTACGTCCAAGAGGTCAATCTCCTAATCGGAACCCTTCTATTGAATTATAAAACGTAAGACAAGAGTACCATTAAATTAACACGTAGAGCATAAAACAGCGACATGGCTGGGTTTACATTAATTATTAACTGCTTGGAAGGTCGCTCGTACAGGCTACACCTGTGGAACAGAGACCAACGTGCTGCACACAGAAGTGTGGCGCAGCAGCTGCACTGAGCACGCTGCACTCGCGTGCACAGCTGATGTGGAGCGACAGGGCGCCCACCACACCAGAAGTCATGACGGAACCTCAACCCTGCACACCTACTGCCAGATGCCGAATGCTGCGACCGTTCCCGCAAAAATATGCAGGAACGGGAAGGTAACTTCACATCCTATATTTCTTTCCTCAGTTTGTGGACAATATGCACGAAAGTAAACTGTCTCCAGAAGGTGTGCTGCCTTTGGGATATGTGCTGTCCTTTGGAGGAGAGCTGTATTTAGGAAATGTGCTGTCTTTGCAAGGTGTCCTGCATTTGCAATGTGTGCAGCCTCCACAAGGTGTGCTGCCTTTGCAAGGCACTTGTTCTTTGCAAGGTGTTCTCCTTTGCAAGATTTTCAGCCATTGCATTCTGTCCTGTCTTCGCAAGGTGTGCTACTTTCGTGAGGTGTGCTGCCTTTGCAAGCTCTTCTGCCTTGACACAGTGTGTAGCCTTCGCAAGGTGTGCAGCCTATGCTAGGTTTTCTGCCTCTACTATCAGAAGATGTGCTACCTTCACAAGATGTGCTGGCTTCTCAAGGAGTGCTGCTTTACAAGAAATGCTGCATTAGCTAGGTGTGTTGCCTTCACAATATGTGCTGCCTTTGCAAGGTTACCTTGTGGAAGCTGCATATCCGGTGAAGGAAGTCAACCTTTCGAAAGTAGCAAACCTTGCGAAGGTAGCACAGCATGCAAAGGAAGAAGACCATGTGAAGAAATAAGACACTGCAAAGGCAGTACATATTGTGAAGGAGGGCCAACTTGTGAAGGCAGCACACCTTGTGAAGCCAGTACACTGTATAAATGCAGCATACATTATGAAGGCAGCACACATTGTGAAGAAGCCGGCCGCGGTGGCCGACAGGTTCTAGGCGCTTCAGTCAGGACCTGCGCAACTGCTATGGTCGCTGGTTCGAATCCTGCCTCGGGCATGGATGTGCGTGATGTCCTTAGGTTAGTTAGGTTTCAGTAGTTCGAAGTTCTAGGTGACTGATGACCTCAGATGTTAAGTCCCATAGTGCTCAGAGCCATTTGAACCACATTGCGAAGACAGAATCACTTGTGAAGGCTGCAAACATCGCAAAGGCAGCACACATTGTGAACATAGCACACTTTGCTAAGGCAGCATACCTTGTGAAAGCTGCACAGATTGCGAATGCTGCACACCTTGAAATCACTGCAAGCATTGCAAATACTACAAATTTTATGAAGGATGCACACCTTGTAAAGGCTGCATACCCTGCAAAAGCAGCACATGGTGCAAAGGCGGCACACAATGAAAATGCAACACATGTTCAAATGCAGCACAGACTGCAAAGAGGCACATGCAGCAAAGGAAGCACATGCTGCAAAGGCACCACATGCTGCAAAGGCAGCACAAATTGGGAAGCCTGAAACACACTGGAAAGGCAGCACAAACTGGAAAAGCAGCATATACTGGAAAGGAAGAACACACTGGAAAGGTGCAGACATTGGTAAGGCATCACAAACTGGATAGGCAACACTCACTGAAAACGCAGAACACACTGCGGAGCCACATCACTTGAAAACCACACACAATGTGAGGCAGCACACGCTGCGACTGCAGCCTTACCAGTGTGTGATGCCTTTCCAGTATGTGGTGCCTTTCTAGTGTGTGGTGCCTTTCCAGTGTGGTTCAAAATGGTTCAAATGGCTCTGAGCACTATGGGAATTAACATCTATGGTCATCAGTCCCCTAGAACTTAGAACTACTTAAACCTAACTAACCTAAGGACAGCACACAACACCCAGTCATCACGAGGCAGAGAAAATTCCTGACCCCACCAGGAATCAAACCCGAGCGTGGGAAATGAGAACGCTACCACACGACCACGAGCAGCGGACTCCAGCATGGTGCTTTCCACTATGTGTGCTTCTCCAGTGATGCTGCATATTAAATGTGTGCTTCCTTTCCGATGTGTGCTGCCTTCCCAATATGTGCTGCCTTCCCAATGTGTGCTGTCTTTAAAATATGAGGTGACTTTCCAATGTGTGTTGCCGTTCTAATATGTGCTACCTTTGCAACATGTGCTGTCATGGCAGTATGTTCTGCCAGAGCAGTGTGTGCTGCTATTGCAGCGTGTTCTGCCGTTGCAGCATGTGCTCCTTTCCTATTTGTGCTGCATACCATTGTGTGTGGATTTCTAGTGTGCACTGCTTTTCTAGTGAGTGCTGCCTACCCAGTTTGTGATGCATTTCCATTGAGTGCTGCCTTTCCAGTGTGTGCTGCACCTCCAGGAGTGCTGCCTGTCCAGTTTGTGCTCCCTTTATAGCGTGTGTTGCATATCCAAAGTGTGCTGCCTTTATAGTGTGTGCTGCATATCCTGATTGTGATGCATATCCAGGGTGTGCTGCACTCCTTGCGAAGTCTCCACTCCGTGCAAAGGCTGCACTCCGTGCGATGGCTGCACTCCGTGCGAAGGCTGCACCCCGTGCAACAGCAGCACTCCGTGCGAAGGCAGCACTCCGTGCGAAGGCAGCACTCCGTGCGAAGGCTGCACTCCGTGCGAAGGCTGCACTCCGTGCGAAGGCTGCACTCCGTGCGAAGGCTCCACTCCGTGCAAAGGCTGCTCTCCGTGCGAAGGCAGCACTCCGTGTGAAGGCTGCACTCCGTGTGAAGGCCGCACTCCGTGCGAAGGCTGCACTCCGTGCAAAGGCTGCACTCTGTGCGAAGGCTGCACACCGTGCGGAGGCTGCACTCAGTGCAACAGCAGCACTCCGTGCGAAGGCTGCACTCCGTGCGAAGGCTGCACTCCGTGCGAAGCCTGCACTCCGTGCAGAGGCTGCACTCCTTGCGAAGGCTGCACTCCGTGCCAAGGCTGCACTCCGTGCCAAGGCTGCACTCCGTGCCAAGGCTAAACTCCGTGCCAAGGCAGCACTCCGTGCGAAGGCTGAACTCCGTGCGATGGCTGCACTCCGTGCGAAGGCTGCACTCCGTGCGAAGGCTGCACTCCGTGCGAAGGCTGCACTCTGTGCGAAGGCTGCACTCCGTGCGAAGGCTGCACTCCGTGTTAAGTCTGCACTGTGTTCGAGGGCTGCACTATGTGCGAAAACTGCTGCACTGCATGCAAAGGCTGCTCTCCTTGTGGAGGGTGTATTCCCAGTGGAGGCTGCACTCCATAAGGAGACTGCACTCCATGCAGAGACTGCACTCCATGCAGAGACTGCACTCCATGTGGAGGCTGCACTCCATGTGGAGGCTGCGCTCCCTGCGGAGGCTGCACTCATTGTGAAGGCTGCACTCATTGTGAAGGCTGCACTCCGTGCGAAGGCTGCACTCCGTGCGAAGGCTGCACTCCGAGCGAAGGCTCCTCTCCTTGCGAAGTCTCCACTCCGTGCGAAGGCTGCACTCAGTGCGATGGCTGCACTCCGTGCGAAGGCTGCACTCAGTGCAACAGCAGCACTCCGTGCGAAGGCAGCACTCCGTGCGAAGGCAGCACTATGTGCGAAGGCTGCACTCCGTGCGAAGGCTGCACTCCATGCGAAGGCTGCACTCCTTGCGAAGCCTGCACTCCGTGCGAAGGCTGCACTCCGTGCGAAGGCTGCACTCCGTGCGAAGGCTGCACTCCGTGCGAAGGCTGCACTCCGTGCGAAGGCTGCACTCCTTGCGAAGTCTCCACTCCGTGCGAAGGCTGCACTCCGTGCGATGGCTGCACACCGTGCGAAGGCTGCACTCCGTGCGAAGGCTGCACTCCGTGCGAAGGCTGCACTCCACGCTAAGGCTGCACTCCGTGCGAAGGCTGCATTCCGTGCGAAGGCTCCACTCCGTGCGAAGGCTGCACTCCGTGCAAATGCTGCACTCCGTGCGATGGCTGCACTGTGTTCGAGGGCTGCACACTGTGCGAAAACTGCTGCACTGCATGCAAAGGCTGCTCTCCCTGTGAAGGGTGTACTCCCAGTGGAGGCTGCACTCCATGCGGAGACTGCACTCCATACAGTGACTGCACCCCATGCAGAGACTGCACTCCATGTGGAGGCTGCACTCCATGTGGAGGCTGCACTCCCTGCGGAGGCTGCACTCATTGTGAAGGCTGCACTCCGGTCGAAGGCTGCACTCCGTGCGAAGGCTGCACTCCGTGCGAAGGTTGCACTCCGTGCGAAGGAAGCACTCCGTGCGAAGGCTGCACTCCATGCGAAGGCTGCACTCCGTGCGAAGGCTGCACTCCGTGAGAAGGCTGCATTCCTTGCGACGTCTCCACTCCGTGCGAAGGCTGCACTCCGTAAGATGGCTGCACTCCGTGCAGAAGCTGCACTCCTTGCAACAGCAGCACTCCGTGCGAAGGCAGCACTCCGTGCGAAGACAGCACTCCGTGCGAAGGCAGCACTCCGTGTGAAGGCTGCGGTCCGTGCGAAGGCAGCACACCGTGCGAATGCTGCACTCCGTGCGAAGGCTGCACTCCGTGCCAAGGCTGCACTCCGTGAGAAGGCCGCACTCCGTGCGAAGGCTGCACTCCGTGCGAAGGCTGCACTCCGTGCGAAGGCTGGACTCCGTGCGAAGGCTGCACTCCTTGCAAAGTCTCCACTCCGTGCGAAGGCTGCACTCCGTGCGATGGCTGAAATCCGTGCGAAGGCTGCACTCCGTGCAACAGCAGCACTCCATGCGAAGGCAGCACTCCGTGCGAAGGCAGCACTCCGTGCGAGGGCTGCACTCCATGCGAAGGCTGTACTCTGTGCGAAGGCTGCACTCCGTGCGAAGGCTGCACTCCTTGCGAAGTCTCCACTCCGTGCGAAGGCTGCACTCCGTGCGATGGTGGCAATCCATGCGAAGGCTGCACTCCGTGCAACAGCAGCACTCCATGCAAAGGCAGCACTCCGTTCGAAGGCAGCACTCCGTGTGGAGGCAGCACTCAGTTCGAAAGCTGCACTTCGTGCGAAAGCTGCACTCCGTGCGAATGCTGCACTCCGTGTGAAGGCTGCACTCCGTGCGAATGCTGAACTCCGTGTGAAGGCTGCACTCCGTGCGAATGCTGCACTCCGTGCGAAGGCTCCACTCCGTGCAACAGCAGCACTCCATGCGAAGGCAGCTCTCTGTGCGAAGGCAGCACTCCGTGTAAGGCCTGCACTCCGTGAGAAGGCTGCATTCCTTGCAACGTCTCCACTCCGTGCGAAGGCTGCACTCCGTTAGATGGCTGCACTCCGTGCAGAAGCTGCACTCCGTGCAGAAGCTGCACTCCTTGCAACAGCAGCACTCCATGCGAAGGCAGCACTCCGTGCGAAGACAGCACTCCGTGCGAAGGCAGCACTCCGTGTGAAGGCTGCGGTCCGTGCGAAGGCAGCACACCGTGCGAATGCTGCACTCCGTGCGAAGGCTGCACTCCGTGCCAAGGCTGCACTCCGTGAGAAGGCTGCACTCCGTGCGAAGGCTGCACTCCGTGCGAAGGCTGCACTCCGTGCGAAGGCTGCACTCCGTGCGAAGGCTGCACTCCTTGCAAAGTCTCCACTCCATGCGAAGGCTGCACTCCGTGCGATGGCTGAAATCCGTGCGAAGGCTGCACTCCGTGCAACAGCAGCACTCCATGCGAAGGCAGCACTCCGTGCGAAGGCAGCACTCCGTGCGAAGGCTGCACTCCATGCGAAGGCTGTACTCTGTGCGAAGGCTGCACTCCGTGCGAAGGCTGCACTCCGTACGAAGGCTGCACTCCGTGCGAAGGCTGCACTCCTTGCGAAGTCTCCACTCCGTGCGAAGGCTGCACTCCGTGCGATGGTGGCAATCCGTGCAAAGGCTGCACTCCGTGCAACAGCAGCACTCCGTGCAAAGGCAGCACTCCGTTCGAAGGCAGTACTCCGTGTGGAGGCAGCACTCAGTTCGAAAGCTGCACTTCGTGCGAAGGCTGCACTCCGTGCAAATGCTGCACTCCGTGTGAAGGCTGCACTCCGTGCGAATGCTGCACTCCGTGTGAAGGCTGCACTCCGTGCGAATGCTGCACTCCGTGCGAAGGCTCCACTCCGTGCAACAGCAGCACTCCGTGCGAAGGCAGCTCTCTGTGTGAAGGCAGCACTCCGTGTAAGGGCTGCACTCCGTGAGAAGGCTGCATTCCTTGCGACGTCTCCACTCCGTGCGAAGGCTGCACTCCATAAGATGGCTGCACTCCGTGCAGAAGCTGCACTCCTTGCAACAGCAGCACTCCGTGCGAAGGCAGCACTCCGTGTGAAGACAGCACTCCGTGCGAAGGCAGCACTCCGTGTGAAGGCTGCGGTCCGTGCGAAGGCAGCACACCGTGTGAATGCTGCACTCCGTGCGAAGGCTGCACTCCGTGCCAAGGCTGCACTCCGTGAGAAGGCTGCACTCCATGCGAAGGCTGCACTCCGTGCGAAGGCTGCACTCCGTGCGAAGGCTGCACTCCGTGCGAAGGCTGCACTCCTTGCAAAGTCTCCACTCCGTGCGAAGGCTGCACTCCGTGCGATGGCTGAAATCCGTGCGAAGGCTGCACTCCGTGCAACAGCAGCACTCCATGCGAAGGCAGCACTCCGTGCGAAGGCAGCACTCCGTGCGAAGGCTGCACTCCGTGCGAAGGCTGTACTCTGTGCGAAGGCTGCACTCGGTGCGAAGGCTGCACTCCGTACGAAGGCTGCACTCCGTGCGAAGGCTGCACTCCTTGCGAAGTCTCCACTCCGTGCGAAGGCTGCACTCCGTGCGATGGTGGCAATCCGTGCGAAGGCTGCACTCCGTGCAACAGCAGCACTCCGTGCAAAGGCAGCACTCCGTTCGAAGGCAGCACTCCGTGTGGAGGCAGCACTCAGTTCGAAAGCTGCACTTCGTGCGAAGGCTGCACTCCGTGCGAATGCTGCACTCCGTGTGAAGGCTGCACTCCGTGCGAATGCTGCACTCCGTGTGAAGGCTGCACTCCGTGCGAATGCTGCACTCCATGCGAAGGCTCCACTCCGTGCAACAGCAGCACTCCGTGCGAAGGCAGCTCTCTGTGCGAAGGCAGCACTCCTTTTAAGGGCTGCACTCCATGCGAAGGCTGCACTCCGTGCGAAGGCTGCACTCCGTGCGAAGGCTGCACTCCGTGCGAAGGCTGCACTCTGTGCGAAGGCTGCACTTCGTGCGAAGTCTGCACTCCGTGCAACAGCAGCACTCCGTGCGAAGGCTGCACTCCGTGCGAAGGCTGCACACCTTGCGAAGTCTCCACTCCGTGCAAAGGCTGCACTCCGTGCGAAGGCTGCACTACGTGGGAAGGCTGCACTCCGTGCGAAGGCTGCACTCCGTGCGAAGGCTGCACTCCGTGCGAAGGCAGCACTCCGTGCGAAGGCAGCACTCCGTGCGAAGGCTGCACACCGTGCGAATGCTGCACTCCGTGCGAAGGCTGCACTCCGTGCCAAGGCTGCACTCCGTGCGAAGACTGCACTCCGTGCGAAGGCTGCACTCCATGCGAAGGCTGCACTCCGTGCGAAGGCTGCACTCCGTGCGAAGGCTGCACTCCGTGCGAAGGCTGCACTCCTTGCAAAGTCTCCACTCCGTGCGAAGGCTGCACTCCGTGCGAAGGCACACTCCTTGCGAAGTATGCACTCCGTGCGAAGGCTGCACTCCGTGCGATGGCTTCACTCCGTGCGAAGCCTGCACTCCGTGAAACAGCAGCACTCCGTGCGAAGGCAGCACTCCGTGCGAAGGCAGCACTCCGTGCGAAGGCTGCACTCCGTGCGAAGGCTGCACTCCGTGCGAAGGCTGCACTCCGTGCGAAGGCTGCACTCCCTGCGGAGGCTGCACTCATTGGGAATGCTGCACTCCGTGCGAAGGCTGCACTCCGTGCGAAGGCTGCACTCCGTGCGATGGCTGCACTCCGTGCAAAGGCTGCACTCCGTGCAACAGCAGAACTCCGTGCGAAGGCAGCACTCCTTGCGAAGGCAGCACTCCGTGCGAAGGCTGCACTCCGTGCGAAGGCTGCACTCCGTGCAAAGGCTGCACTCCGTGCGAAGGCAGCACTCCGTGCGAAGGCTGCACTCCCTGCGGAGGCTGCACTCATTGGGAAGGCTGCACTCCGTGCGAAGGCTGCACTCCGTGCGAATGCTGCACTCCGTGCGATGGCTGCACTCCGTGCGAAGGCTGCACTCCGTGCAACAGCAGCACTCCGTGCGAAGGCAGCACTCTGTGCGAAGGCTGCGCTCCGTGCGAAGGCTGCACTCCTTGCGAAGTCTCCACTCCGTGCGAAGGCTGCACTCCATGTAATGGTAGCAATCCGTGTGAAGGCTGCATTCGGTGCAACAGCAGCACTCCGTGCAAAGGCAGCACTCCGTTCGAAGGCAGCACTCCGTGCGGATGCTGCACTCAGTTCGAAGCCTGCACTTCGTGCGAAGGCTGCACTCCGTGCGAATGCTGCACTCCGTGTGAAGGCTGCACTCTGTGCGAAGGCTGCACTCCTTGCAAAGTCTCCACTCCGTGCGAAGGCTGCACTCCGTGCGATGGCTGCATTCCGTGCGAAGGCTCCACTCCGTGCAACAGCAGCACTCCGTGCGAAGGCAGCTCTCTGTGCGAAGGCAGCACTCCGTGTAAGGGCTGCACTCCGTGCGAAGGCAGCACTCCGTGCGAAGGCTGCACCCCGTGCGAAGGCTGCACTCCGTGCGAAGGCTGCACGCTGTTCGAAGCCTGCACTTCGTGCGAAGGCTGCACTCCGTGCAACAGCAGCACTCCGTGCGAAAGCTGCACTCCGTGCGAAGGCTGCACACCTTGCGAAGTCTCCACTCCATGCGAAGGCTGCACTCCGTGAAACAGCAGCACTCCGTGCGAAGGCAGCACTCCGTGCGAAGGCAGCACTCCGTGCGAAGGCTGCACTCCGTGGGAAGGCTGCACTCCGTGCGAAGGCAGCACTCCATTCGAAGGCTGCACTCCGTGCAAAGGCTGCACTCCCTGCGGAGGCTGCACTCATTGGGAAGGCTGCACTCCGTGCGAAGGCTGCACTCCGTGCGAAGCCTGCACTCCGTGCGATGGCTGCACTCTGTGCGAAGGCTGCACTCTGTGCAACAGCAGCACTCCGTGCGAAGGCAGCACTCCGTGCGAAGGCTGCACTCCGTGCGAAGGCTGCACTCCTTGCGAAGTCTCCACTCCGTGCGAAGGCTGCACTCCGTGTAATGGTAGCAATCTGTGTGAAGGGTGCACTCCGTGCAACAGCAGCACTCCGTGCAAAGGCAGCACTCCATTCGAAGGCAGCACTCCGTGCGAATGCTGCACTCAGTTCGAAGCCTGCACTTCGTGCGAAGGCTGCACTCCGTGCAACAGCAGCACTCCGTGCGAAGGCAGCTCTCTGTGCGAAGGCAGCACTCCGTGTAAGGGCTGCACTCCGTGCGAAGGCTGCACTCCGTGCGAAGGCTGCACCCCGTGCGAAGGCTGCACTCCGTGCGAAGGCTGCACTCTGTTCGAAGCCTGCACTTCGTGCGAAGGCTGCACTCCGTGCAACAGCAGCACTCCGTGCGAAAGCTGCACTCCGTGCGAAGGCTGCACACCTTGCGAAGTCTCCACTCCGTGCGAAGGCTGCACTCCGTGCGATGGCTGCACTCCGTGCGAGGGCTGCACTCCGTGCAACAGCAGCACTCCGTGCGAAGGCAGCACTCCGTACGGAGGCAGCACTCCGTGCGAAGGCAGCACTCCGTGCGAAGGCTGCACTCCGTGCGAAGGCTGCACTCCGTGCCAAGGCTGCACTCCATGCGGAGGCTGCACTCCTTGCGAAGGCTGCACTCCGTGCCAAGGCTGCACTCCGTGCCAAGGCTGCACTCCGTGCAAAGGCTGCACTCCGTGCGAAGGCAGCACTCCGTGCGAAGGCAGCACTCCGTGCGAAGGCTGCACACCGTGCGAATGCTGCACTCCATGCGAAGGCTGCACTCCGTGCCAAGGCTGCACTCTGTGCGAAGACTGCACTCCGTGCGAAGGCTGCACTCCGTGCGAAGGCTGCACTCCGTGCGAAGGCTGCACTCCGTGCGAAGGCTGCACTCCGTGCGAAATCTGCACTCCTTGCAAAGTCTCCACTCCTTGCGAAGGCTGCACTCCGTGCGAAGGCACACTCCTTGCGAAGTATGCACTCCGTGCGAAGGCTGCACTCCGTGCGATGGCTTCACTCCGTGCGAAGGCTGCACTCCGTGAAACAGCAGCACTCCGTGCGAAGGCAGCACTCCGTGCGAAGGCAGCACTCCGTGCGAAGGCTGCACTCCGTGCGAAGGCTGCACTCCGTGCGAAGGCTGCACTCCTAGCGAAGGCTGCCCTCCGTGCGAAGGCTGCACTCCGTGCGAAGGCTGCACTCCGTGCGAAGTCTGCACTCTGTGCGAAGGCAGCTGTCTGTGCGAATGCAGCACTCCGTGTGAAGACTGCACTCCGTGTGAAGGCTGCACTCCGTGCGATGGCTGCACTCCGTGCGATGGCTGCACTGTGTTCGAGGGCTGCACTCTGTGCGAAAACTGCTGCACTGCATGCAAAGGCTGCTCTCCCTGTGAAGGGTGTACTCCCAGTGGAGGCTGCACTCCATGCAGAGACTGCACTCCATGCAGAGACTGCACTCCATGCAGAGACTGCACTCCATGTGGAGGTTGCACTCCATGTGGAGGCTGCACTCCCTGCGGAGGCTGCAATCATTGTGAAGGCTGCACTCATTGTGAAGGCTACACTCCGTGCGTAGGCTGCACTCCGTGCGATGGCTGCACTCCATGAGAAGTCTGCACTCCGTGCGAAAGCTGCACTCCTTTCGAAGTCTCCACTCTGTGCGAAGGCTGCACTCCGTGCGATGGCTGCACTCTGTGCGAGGGCTGCACTCCATGCAACAGCAGCACTCCGTGCGAAGGCAGCACTCCGTGTGAAGTCTGCACTGTGTCCGAAGGCTGCACTCCATGCGAAGGCTGCACTCCGTGCGAGGGCTGCACTCCGTGCCAAAGCTGCACTCCGTGCCAAGGCTGCACTCCGGCCAAGGCTGCACTCCGTGCGAAGGCTGCACTCCGTGCAAAGGCTGCATTCCGTGTGAAGGCTGCACTCCGTGTGAAGGCAGCACTCCGTGCGAAGGCTGCACTATGTCCGAAGGCTGCACTCCATGCGAAGGCTGCACTCCGTGCGAAGGCTGCACTCCGTGCCAAAGCTGCACTCCGTGCCAAGGCTGCACTCCGGACAAGGCTGCACTCCGTGCGAAGGCAGCACTCCGTGTGAAGGCTGCACTCCGTGTGATGGCTGCACTCCGTGCGAAGGCTGCACTCCGTGCGAAGGCTGCACTCTGTGCGAAGGCTGCACTCTGTGCGAAGGCTGCACTCCGTGCAACAGCAGCACTCCGTGCGAAGGCTACACTCCGTGCGAAGGCTGCACTCCTTGCGAAATCTCCACTCCGTGGGAAGGCTGCACTCCGTGCGATGGCTGCACCCCGTGCGAGGGCTGCACTCCGTACAACAGCAGCACTCCGTGCGAAGGCAGCACTCCGTGCGGAGGCAGCACTCCGTGCGAAGGCTGCACTCCGTGCGAAGGCTGCACTCTGTGCGAAGGCTGCACTCCTTGCGAAGGCTGCACTCCGTGCCAAGGCTGCACTCGGTGCCAAGGCTGCACTCGGTGCCAAGGCTGCACTCCGTGCGAAGGCTGCACTCCGTGCGAAGGCTGAACTCCGTGCGACGGCTGCACTACGTGCGAAGGCTGCACTCCGTGCGAAGGCTGCACTCTGTGCAAAGGCTGCACTCCGTGCGGAGGCTGCACTCGTTGCGAAGGCTGCACTCCGTGCGAAGGCTGCACACCTTGCGAAGTATCCACTACGTGCGAAGGCTGCACTCCGTGCGATGGCTGCACTCCATGCGAAGGCTGCACTCCGTGCAACAGCAGCACTCCGTGCGAAGGCAGCACTCCGTGCAAAAGCAGCACTCCGTGTGAAGGCTGCACTCCGTGCGAAGGCTGCACTCCGTGCGAATGCTGCACTCCGTGCGATGGCTGCACTGTGTTCGAGGGCTGCACTCTGTGCGAAAACTGCTGCACTGCATGCAAAGGCTGCTCTCCCTGTGAAGGGTATACTCCCAGTGGAGGCTGCACTCCATGGAGAGACTGCACTCCATGGCGAGACTGCACTCCATGCAGAGACTGCACTCCATGTGGAGGCTGCACTCCATGTGGAGGCTGCACTCCCTGCGGAGGCTGCACTCATTGTGAAGGCTGCACTCCGTGCGAAGGCTGCACTCCGTGCGAAGGCTGCCTACCGTGCGAAGGCTGCACTCCGTGCGAAGGCTGCACTCCATGCGAAGGCTGCACTCCGTGCGAAGGCAGATCTCCGTGCGAAGGCAGCACTCCGTGTGAAGGCTGCACTCCGTGCGAAGGCTGCACTCCGTGCGATGGCTGCACTGTGTTCGAGGGCTGCACTCTGTGCGAAAACTGCTGCACTGCATGCAAAGGCTGCTCTCCCTGTGAAGGGTGTACTCCCAGTGGAGGCTGCACTCCATGCAGAGACTGCACTCCATGCAGAGACTGCACTCCATGCAGAGACTGCACTCCATGCAGAGACTGCACTCCATGTGGAGGCTGCACTCCATGTGGAGGGTGCACTCCCTGCGGAGGCTGCAATCATTGTGAAGGCTGCACTCATTGTGAAGGCTGCACTCCGTGCGAAGGCTGCACTATGTGCGGTGGCTGCACTCCGTGCGAAGTCTGCACTCCGTGCGAAGGCTGCACTCCTTTCGAAGTCTCAACTCTGTGCGAAGGCTGCACTCCGTGCGATGGCTGCACTCTGTGCGAGGGCTGCACTCCGTGCAACAGCAGCACTCCGTGCGAAGGCAGCACTCCGTGCGAAGTCTGCACTGTGTCCGAAGGCTGCACTCCGTGCGAAGGCTGCACTCCGTGCGAAGGCTGCACTCCGTGCCAAAGCTGCACTCCGTGCCAATGCTGCACTCCGGCCGAGGCTGCACTCCGTGCGAAGGCTGCATTCCATGCGAAGGCTGCACTCCGTGCGAAGGCAGCACTCCGAGCGATGGCTGCACTGTGTCCGAAGGCTGCACTCCGTGCGAAGGCTGCACCCTGTGCGAAGGCTGCACTCCGTGCCAAAGCTGCACTCCGTGCCAAGGCTGCACTCCGGCCAAGGCTGCACTCCGTGCGAAGGCAGCACTCCGCGTTAAGGCTGCACGCTGTGTGAAGGCTGCACTCCGTGCGAAGGCTGCACTCCGTGCGAAGGCTGCACTCTGTGCGAAGGCTGCACTCCGTGCGAAGGCTGCACTCCGTGCGAAGGCTGCACTCTTTGCGAAGTCTCCACTCCGTGCGAAGGCTGCACTCCGTGCGATGGCTGCACTCCGTGCGAGGGCTGCACTCCGTACAACAGCAGCACTCCGTGCGAAGGCAGCACTCCCTGCGGAGGCAGCACTCCGTGCGAAGGCAGCACTCCATGCGAAGGCTGCACTCCGTGCGAAGGATGCACTCCGTGTGAAGGCTGCACTCCGTGCAAAGTCTGCACTTCGTGCGGAGGCTGCACTCCTTGCGAAGGCTGCACTCCGTGCCAAGGCTGCACTTGGTGCCAAGGCTGCACTCCGTGCCAAGGCTGCACTCCGTGCGAAGGCTGCACTCCGTGCGAAGGCTGAACTCCGTGCGACGGCTGCAATACGTGCGAAGGCTGCACTCCGTGCGAAGGCTGCACTCTGTGCGAAGGCTGCACTCCGTGCGGAGGCGGCACTCGTTGCGAAGGCTGCACTCCGTGCGAAGGCTGCACATCTTGCGAAGTCTCCACTCCGTGCGAAGGCTGCACTCCGTGCGATGGCTGCACTCCATGCGAAGGCTGCACTCCGTGCAACAGCAGCACTCCGTGCAAATGCAGCACTCTGTGCGAAAGCAGCACTCCGTGCGAAGGCTGCACTCTGTGCGAAGGCTGCACTCCATGCGAAGGCTGCACTCCGAGCGAAGGCTGCACTCCGTGCGATGGCTGCACTCCGTGCGAAGTCTCCACTCCGTGCGAAGGCTGCACTCCGTGCGATGGCTGCACTCTGCGCGATGGCTGCACTCCGTGCAACAGCAGCAGTCCGTGCGAAGGCAGCTCTCCGTGCGAAGGCAGCACTCCGTGCGAAGGCTGCACTCTGTGCGAAGGCTGCACTCCGTGCGAAGGCTGCACCCCATGCGAAGGGTGCACTCCGTGCGAGGGCTGCACTCTGTGCGAAGGCTGCACTCCGTGCGAAGGCTGCACTCCGTGCGAAGGCTGCACTCCGTGCGAAGGCTGCACTCCGTGTTAAGTCTGCACTGTGTTCGAGGGCTGCACTATGTGCGAAAACTGCTGCACTGCATGCAAAGGCTGCTCTCCCTGTGGAGAGTATATTCCCAGTGGAGGCTGCACTCCATGAGGAGACTGCACTCCATGCAGAGACTGCACTCCATGCAGTGACTGCACTCCGTGCGAAGGCTGCACACCTTGCGAAGTCTCCACTCCGTGCGAAGGCTGCACTCCGTGCGAAGGCTGCACTCCTTGCGAAGGCTGCACTCCGAGCGAAGCCTGCACTCCGTGCGATGGCTGCACTCTGTGCGAAGTCTGCACTCCATGCGAAGGCTGCACTCCTTGCGAAGTCTCCACTCCGTGCGATGGCTGCACTCCGTGTGATGGCTGCACTCCATGCGAAGGCTGCACTCCGTGCAACAGCAGCACTCCGTGCGAATGCAGCACTCTGTGCGAAAGCAGCACTCCGTGCGAAGGCTGCACTCCGTGCAAAGGCTGCACTCCGTGCAAAGGCTGCACTCCTTGCAAAGGCTGCACTCCGAGCGTAGCCTGCACTCCGTGCGATGGCTGCACTCTGTGCGAAGGCTGCACTCCGTGCGAAGGCTGCACTCCGTGCGAAGGCTGCACTCCGTGCGATGGCTACACTCCGTGCGAAGGCTGCACTCCGTGCGAATGCTGCACTGTGTTCGAGGGCTGCACTATGTGCGAAAACTGGTGCACTGCATGCAAAGCCTGCTCTCCCTGTGGAGGGTGTATTCCCAGTGGAGGCTGCACTCCATGAGGAGACTGCACTCCATGCAGAGACTGCACTCCATGCAGAGACTGCACTCCATGTGGAGGCTGCACTCCATGTGGATGCTGCACACCCTGCGGAGGCTGCACTCATTGTGAAGGCTGCACTCATTGTGAAGGCTGCACTCCGTGCGAAGGCTGCACTCCGTGCGAATGCCGCACTCCGTGCGAAGGCTCCTCTCCTTGCGAAGTCTCCACTCCGTGCAAAGGCTGCGCTCCGTGCGAAGGCTGCAATCCGCGCTAAGGCTCCACACCGCGCGAAGGCTTAACTCCGTGCGAAGGCTCCACTCCGTGCGAAGGCTGCACTCTGTGCAAATGCTGCACTCCATGCGATGGCTGCACTCCGTGCGAGGGCTGCACTCCGTGCGAGGGCTGCACTCCGTGCAAAGGCTGCACTCCGTGCGAAGGCTGCACTCCGTGCGAAGGCTGCACTCCGTGCGAAGGCTGCACTCCGTGTGAAGGCTGCACTCCGTGCGAAGGCTGCACTCCTTGCGATGTCTCCACTCCGTGCGAAGGCTGCACTCCGTGCGATGACTGCACTCCGTGCGAAGGCTGCACTCCGTGCGATGGCTGCACTCCGTGCGAAGGCTGCACTCCACGCTAAGGCTCCACCCTGTGCGAAGGCTTAACTCCGTGCGAAGGCTCCACTCCGTGCGAAGGCTGCACTCTGTGCAAATGCTGCACTCCGTGCGATGGCTGCACTGTGTTCGAGGGCTGCACACTGTGCGAAAACTGCTGCACTGCATGCAAAGGCTGCTCTCCCTGTGAAGGGTGTACTCCCAGTGGAGGCTGCACTCCATGCAGAGACTGCACTCCATGCAGAGACTGCACCCCATGCAGAGACTGCACTCCATGTGAAGGCTGCACTCCATGTGGAGGCTGCACTCCCTGCGGAGGCTGCACTCATTGTGAAGGCTGCACTCCATGCGAAGGCTGCACTCCGTGCGAAGGCTGCACTCCGTGCGAAGGTTGCACTCCGTGCGAAGGCTGCAATCCGTGCGAAGGCTGCACTCCGTGCGAAGGCTGCACTCCGTGCGAAGGCTGCACTCCGTGAGAAGGCTGCACTCCCTGCGACGTCTCCACTCCGTGCGAAGGCTGCACTCCGTGCGAAGGCTGCACTCCGTGCGAAGGCTGCACTCCGTGCGAAGGCTGCACTCCGTGCGAAGGCTGCACTCCGTGTTAAGTCTGCACTGTGTTCGAGGGCTGCACTATGTGCGAAAACTGCTGCACTGCATGCAAAGGCTGCTCTCCCTGTGGAGGGTGTATTCCCAGTGGAGGCTGCACTCCATGAGGAGACTGCACACCATGCAGAGACTGCACTCCATGCAGAGACAGCACTCCATGTGGAGGCTGCACTCCATGTGGAGGCTGCACACCCTGCGGAGGCTGCACTCATTGTGAAGGCTGCACTCATTGTGAAGGCTGCACTCCGTGCGAAGGCTGCACTCCGTGCGAATGCCGCACTCCGTGCGAAGGCTCCTCTTCTTGCGAAGTCTCCACTCCGTGCGAAGGCTGCACTCCGTGCGATGGCTGCACTCCGTGCGAAGGCTGCACTCAGTGCAACAGCAGCACTCCATGCGAAGGCAGCACTCCGTGCGATGGCAGCACTATGTGCGAAGGCTGCACTCCGTGCGAAGGCTGCACTCCGTGCGAAAGCTGCACTCCGCGCTAAGGCTCCACTCCGCGCGAAGGCTTAACTCCGTGCGAAGGCTCCACTCCGTGCGAAGTCTGCACTCCGTGCGAAGGCTGCACTCCATGCGATGACTGCACTCCGTGCGAAGGCTGCACTCCGTGCGAAGGCTGCACTCCGTGCAAAGGCTGCACTCCGCACTAAGGCTCCACTCTGTGCGACGGCTTAACTCCGTGTGAAGGCTCCACTCCGTGCGAAGGCTGCACTCTGTGCAAATGCTGCACTCCGTGCGATGGCTGCACTGTGTTCGAGGGCTGCACACTGTGCGAAAACTGCTGCACTGCATGCAAAGGCTGGTCTCCCTGTGAAGGGTGTACTCCCAGTGGAGGCTGCACTCCATGCAGAGACTGCACTCCATGCAGAGACTGCACCCCATGCAGAGACTGCACTCCATGTGGAGGCTGCACTCCATGTGGAGGCTGCACTCCCTGCGGAGGCTGCACTCATTGTGAAGGCTGCACTCCGTGCGACGGCTGCACTCCGTGCGAAGGCTGCACTCCGTGCGAAGGTTGCACTCCGTGCGAAGGCTGTACTCCGTGCGAAGGCTGCACTCCGTGCGAAGGCTGCACTCCGTGCGAAGGCTGAACTCCGTGAGAAGGCTGCACTCCTTGCGACGTCTCCACTCCGTGCGAAGGCTGCACTCCGTGAGATGGCTGCACTCCGTGCGAAAGCTGCACTCCGTGCGAAGGCTGCACTCCTTGCAAAGACTCAACTCCGTGCGAAGGCTGCACTCCGTGCTATGGCTGCAATCCATGCGAAGGTTGCACTCCATGTGAAGGCTGCACTCCGTGCAAAGGCTGCACTCCGTGCGAAGGCTGCACTCTGTGCGAAGGCTGCACTCCGTGCGAAGGCTGCACTCCGTGCGAAGGCTGCACTCCGTGCGAAGGCTGCAGTCCGTGCGAAGGCTGCACTCCGTGCCAAGGCTGCACTCCGTGCCAGGGCTGCACTTTGTGCGAAGGCTGCACTCCGTGCGAAGGCTGCACTCCGTGCGAAGGCTGCACTCCGTGCGAAGGCTGCACTCCGTGCGAAGGCTGCACTCCTTGCGAAGTCTCCACTCCCTGCGACGGCTGCTCTCAGTGCGATGGCTGCACTCCGTGCGAAGGCTGCACTGCGTGCGAAGGCAGCACTCCGTGCGAAGGCAGCACTCCGTGCGAAGGCAGCACTCCGTGCGAAGGCAGCACTCCGTGCGAAGGCAGCACTCCGTGTGAAGGCTGCACTCCGTGCGAAGGCAGCACACCGTGTGAATGCTGCACTCCGTGCGAAGGCTGCACTCTGTGCCAAGGCTGCACTCCGTGAGAAGGCTGCACTCCGTTCGAAGGCTGCACTCCTTGCGAAGTCTCCACTCCGTGCGAAGGCTGCACTCCGTGCGATGGCTGCACTCTGTGCGAAGGCTGCACTCCGTGCGAAGGCTGCACTCCGTGCGAAGGCTGCACTCCGTGCCAAGGCTGCACTCCGTGCCAGGGCTGCACTCTGTGCGAAGGCTGCACTCCGTGCGAAGGCTGCACTCCGTGCGAAGGCTGCACTCCGTGCGAAGGCTGCACTCCGTGCGAAGGCTGCACTCCTTGCGAAGTCTCCACTCCCTGCGAAGGCTGCACTCAGTGCGATGGCTGCACTCTGTGCGAAGGCTGCACTGCGTGCGAAGGCAGCACTCCGTGCGAAGGCAGCACTCCGTGCGAAGGCAGCACTCCGTGCGAAGGCAGCACTCCGTGCGAAGGCAGCACTTCGTGTGAAGGCTGCACTCCGTGCGAAGGCAGCACACCGTGTGAATGCTGCACTCCGTGCGAAGGCTGCACTCTGTGCCAAGGCTGCACTCCGTGAGAAGGCTGCACTCCGTGCGAAGGCTGCACTCCGTGCGAAGGCTGCACTCTGTGCGAAGGCAGCACTCCGTGCGAAGGCTGCACTCCGTGCGAAGGCTGCACTCCGTGGGAAGGCTGCACACCTTGCGAAGTCTCCACTCCGTGCGAAGGCTGCACTCCGTGCGAAGGCTGCACTCCTTGCGAAGGCTGCACTCCGAGCGAAGCCTGCACTCCGTGCGATGGCTGCACTCTGTGCGAAGTCTGCACTCCATGCGAAGGCTGCACTCCTTGCGAAGTCTCCACTCCGTGCGATGGCTGCACTCCGTGTGATGGCTGCACTCCATGCGAAGGCTGCACTCCGTGCAACAGCAGCACTCCGTGCGAATGCAGCACTCTGTGCGAAAGCAGCACTCCGTGCGAAGGCTGCACTCCGTGCAAAGGCTGCACTCCGTGCAAAGGCTGCACTCCTTGCAAAGGCTGCACTCCGAGCGTAGCCTGCACTCCGTGCGATGGCTGCACTCTGTGCGAAGGCTGCACTCCGTGCGAAGGCTGCACTCCGTGCGAAGGCTGCACTCCGTGCGATGGCTACACTCCGTGCGAAGGCTGCACTCCGTGCGAATGCTGCACTGTGTTCGAGGGCTGCACTATGTGCGAAAACTGGTGCACTGCATGCAAAGCCTGCTCTCCCTGTGGAGGGTGTATTCCCAGTGGAGGCTGCACTCCATGAGGAGACTGCACTCCATGCAGAGACTGCACTCCATGCAGAGACTGCACTCCATGTGGAGGCTGCACTCCATGT
Organism: Schistocerca nitens; assembly: GCF_023898315.1. Lineage (NCBI taxonomy): Eukaryota > Metazoa > Arthropoda > Insecta > Orthoptera > Acrididae > Schistocerca > Schistocerca nitens. Next base: position 35,925 of record NW_026045986.1, on the reverse strand, counting down.
GGATGCTGCACACCCTGCGGAGGCTGCACTCATTGTGAAGGCTGCACTCATTGTGAAGGCTGCACTCCGTGCGAAGGCTGCACTCCGTGCGAATGCCGCACTCCGTGCGAAGGCTCCTCTCCTTGCGAAGTCTCCACTCCGTGCAAAGGCTGCGCTCCGTGCGAAGGCTGCAATCCGCGCTAAGGCTCCACACCGCGCGAAGGCTTAACTCCGTGCGAAGGCTCCACTCCGTGCGAAGGCTGCACTCTGTGCAAATGCTGCACTCCATGCGATGGCTGCACTCCGTGCGAGGGCTGCACTCCGTGCGAGGGCTGCACTCCGTGCAAAGGCTGCACTCCGTGTGAAGGCTGCACTCCGTGCGAAGGCTGCACTCCGTGCGAAGGCTGCACTCCGTGTGAAGGCTGCACTCCGTGCGAAGGCTGCACTCCTTGCGATGTCTCCACTCCGTGCGAAGGCTGCACTCCGTGCGATGACTGCACTCCGTGCGAAGGCTGCACTCCGTGCGATGGCTGCACTCCGTGCGAAGGCTGCACTCCACGCTAAGGCTCCACCCTGTGCGAAGGCTTAACTCCGTGCGAAGGCTCCACTCCGTGCGAAGGCTGCACTCTGTGCAAATGCTGCACTCCGTGCGATGGCTGCACTGTGTTCGAGGGCTGCACACTGTGCGAAAACTGCTGCACTGCATGCAAAGGCTGCTCTCCCTGTGAAGGGTGTACTCCCAGTGGAGGCTGCACTCCATGCAGAGACTGCACTCCATGCAGAGACTGCACCCCATGCAGAGACTGCACTCCATGTGAAGGCTGCACTCCATGTGGAGGCTGCACTCCCTGCGGAGGCTGCACTCATTGTGAAGGCTGCACTCCATGCGAAGGCTGCACTCCGTGCGAAGGCTGCACTCCGTGCGAAGGTTGCACTCCGTGCGAAGGCTGCAATCCGTGCGAAGGCTGCACTCCGTGCGAAGGCTGCACTCCGTGCGAAGGCTGCACTCCGTGAGAAGGCTGCACTCCCTGCGACGTCTCCACTCCGTGCGAAGGCTGCACTCCGTGCGAAGGCTGCACTCCGTGCGAAGGCTGCACTCCGTGCGAAGGCTGCTCTCCGTGCGAAGGCTGCACTCCGTGTTAAGTCTGCACTGTGTTCGAGGGCTGCACTATGTGCGAAAACTGCTGCACTGCATGCAAAGGCTGCTCTCCCTGTGGAGGGTGTATTCCCAGTGGAGGCTGCACTCCATGAGGAGACTGCACACCATGCAGAGACTGCACTCCATGCAGAGACAGCACTCCATGTGGAGGCTGCACTCCATGTGGAGGCTGCACACCCTGCGGAGGCTGCACTCATTGTGAAGGCTGCACTCATTGTGAAGGCTGCACTCCGTGCGAAGGCTGCACTCCGTGCGAATGCCGCACTCCGTGCGAAGGCTCCTCTTCTTGCGAAGTCTCCACTCCGTGCGAAGGCTGCACTCCGTGCGATGGCTGCACTCCGTGCGAAGGCTGCACTCAGTGCAACAGCAGCACTCCATGCGAAGGCAGCACTCCGTGCGAAGGCAGCACTATGTGCGAAGGCTGCACTCCGTGCGAAGGCTGCACTCCGTGCGAAAGCTGCACTCCGCGCTAAGGCTCCACTCCGCGCGAAGGCTTAACTCCGTGCGAAGGCTCCACTCCGTGCGAAGTCTGCACTCCGTGCGAAGGCTGCACTCCATGCGATGACTGCACTCCGTGCGAAGGCTGCACTCCGTGCGAAGGCTGCACTCCGTGCGAAGGCTGCACTCCGCACTAAGGCTCCACTCTGTGCGACGGCTTAACTCCGTGTGAAGGCTCCACTCCGTGCGAAGGCTGCACTCTGTGCAAATGCTGCACTCCGTGCGATGGCTGCACTGTGTTCGAGGGCTGCACACTGTGCGAAAACTGCTGCACTGCATGCAAAGGCTGGTCTCCCTGTGAAGGGTGTACTCCCAGTGGAGGCTGCACTCCATGCAGAGACTGCACTCCATGCAGAGACTGCACCCCATGCAGAGACTGCACTCCATGTGGAGGCTGCACTCCATGTGGAGGCTGCACTCCCTGCGGAGGCTGCACTCATTGTGAAGGCTGCACTCCGTGCGACGGCTGCACTCCGTGCGAAGGCTGCACTCCGTGCGAAGGTTGCACTCCGTGCGAAGGCTGTACTCCGTGCGAAGGCTGCACTCCGTGCGAAGGCTGCACTCCGTGCGAAGGCTGCACTCCGTGAGAAGGCTGCACTCCTTGCGACGTCTCCACTCCGTGCGAAGGCTGCACTCCGTGAGATGGCTGCACTCCGTGCGAAAGCTGCACTCCGTGCGAAGGCTGCACTCCTTGCAAAGACTCAACTCCGTGCGAAGGCTGCACTCCGTGCTATGGCTGCAATCCATGCGAAGGTTGCACTCCATGTGAAGGCTGCACTCCGTGCAAAGGCTGCACTCCGTGCGAAGGCTGCACTCTGTGCGAAGGCTGCACTCCGTGCGAAGGCTGCACTCCGTGCGAAGGCTGCACTCCGTGCGAAGGCTGCAGTCCGTGCGAAGGCTGCACTCCGTGCCAAGGCTGCACTCCGTGCCAGGGCTGCACTTTGTGCGAAGGCTGCACTCCGTGCGAAGGCTGCACTCCGTGCGAAGGCTGCACTCCGTGCGAAGGCTGCACTCCGTGCGAAGGCTGCACTCCTTGCGAAGTCTCCACTCCCTGCGAAGGCTGCTCTCAGTGCGATGGCTGCACTCCGTGCGAAGGCTGCACTGCGTGCGAAGGCAGCACTCCGTGCGAAGGCAGCACTCCGTGCGAAGGCAGCACTCCGTGCGAAGGCAGCACTCCGTGCGAAGGCAGCACTCCGTGTGAAGGCTGCACTCCGTGCGAAGGCAGCACACCGTGTGAATGCTGCACTCCGTGCGAAGGCTGCACTCTGTGCCAAGGCTGCACTCCGTGAGAAGGCTGCACTCCGTTCGAAGGCTGCACTCCTTGCGAAGTCTCCACTCCGTGCGAAGGCTGCACTCCGTGCGATGGCTGCACTCTGTGCGAAGGCTGCACTCCGTGCGAAGGCTGCACTCCGTGCGAAGGCTGCACTCCGTGCCAAGGCTGCACTCCGTGCCAGGGCTGCACTCTGTGCGAAGGCTGCACTCCGTGCGAAGGCTGCACTCCGTGCGAAGGCTGCACTCCGTGCGAAGGCTGCACTCCGTGCGAAGGCTGCACTCCTTGCGAAGTCTCCACTCCCTGCGAAGGCTGCACTCAGTGCGATGGCTGCACTCTGTGCGAAGGCTGCACTGCGTGCGAAGGCAGCACTCCGTGCGAAGGCAGCACTCCGTGCGAAGGCAGCACTCCGTGCGAAGGCAGCACTCCGTGCGAAGGCAGCACTCCGTGTGAAGGCTGCACTCCGTGCGAAGGCAGCACACCGTGTGAATGCTGCACTCCGTGCGAAGGCTGCACTCTGTGCCAAGGCTGCACTCCGTGAGAAGGCTGCACTCCGTGCGAAGGCTGCACTCCGTGCGAAGGCTGCACTCTGTGCGAAGGCAGCACTCCGTGCGAAGGCTGCACTCCGTGCGAAGGCTGCACTCCGTGCGAAGGCTGCGCTCCCTGCGGAGGCTGCACTTATTTTGAAGGCTGCACTCATTGTGAAGTCTGCAATCCGTGCGAAGGCAGCACTCCGTGCGAAGGCTGCACTCCGTGCGAAGGCTGCACTCCGTGCGAAGGCTGCACTCCGTGCGAAGACTGCACTCCGTGCGAAGGCTGCACTCCGTGCGAAGGCTGCACTCCGTGAGAAAACTGCACTCCGTGCAACAGCAGCACTCCGTACGATGGCAGCACTCAGTGCGAAGGCAGCACTCAGTGCGAAGGCAGCACTCCATGCGAAGGCAGCACTCCATGCGAAGGCTTCACTCCGTGCGAAGGCTGCACTCCGTGCGAAGACTGCACTCCGTGCGAAGGCTGCACTCCGTGCGAAGACTGCACTCCGTGCAACAGCAGCACTCCGTGCGAAGGCAGCACTCAGTGCGAAGGCAGCACTCCGTGCGAAGGCTGCACTCCATGCGAAGGCTTCACTCCGTGCGAAGGCTGCACTCCGTGCGAAGGCAGCACTCCCTGTGAAGGCTGCACTCCGTGCGAAGGCTGCACTCCTTGCAAAGTCTCCACTCCGTGCGATGGCTGCACTCCGTGCGAAGGCTGCACTCTGTGCAAAGGCTGCACTCTGTGCGAAGGCAGCACTCCGTGCGAAGGCTGCACTCCGTGCGATGGCTGCACCCCTTGCAAAGTCTCCACTCCGTGCGAAGGCTGCACTCCGTGCGATGGCTGCACTCAGTGCGAAGGCTGCACTCCGTGCAACAGCAGCACTCCGTGCGAAGGCAGCTCTCCGTGTGAAGGCAGCACTCCGTGTGAAGGCTGCACTCCGTGCGAAGGCTGCACTCCTTACGAAGTCTCCACTCCGTGCGAAGGCTGCACTCCGTGCGATGGCTGCACTCTGAGCGAAGGCTGCACTCCGTGCGAAGGCTGCGCTCCGTGCGAAGTCTGCACTCCGTGCCAAGGCTGCACTCCGTGCGAGGGCTGTACTCTGTGCGAAGGCTGCACTCTGTGCGAAGGCTGCACTCCGTGCGAAGGGTGCACTCCGTGCGAAGACTGCACTCCGTGCGAAGGCAGCACTCCTTGCGAAGTCTCCACTCCCTGCGAAGGCTGCACTCCGTGTGAAGGCTGCACTCCGTGCGAAGGCTGCACTCCGTGCGAAGGCTGCACTCTGTGCGAAGGCTGCACTCCTTGCGAAACCTCCACTCCGTGCGAAGGCTGCACTCCGTGCGATGGCTGCGCTCCAAGCGAAGGCTGCGCTCCGTGCGAAGGCAGCTTTCCGTGCGAAGGCAGCACTCCGTGAGAAGGCAGCACTTCGTGCGAAGGCTGCACTCCGTGCGAAGTTTGCACTCTGTGCGAAGGCTGCACTCCGTGCGAAGGCTGCACTCCGTGCGAAGGCTGCACTCCATGCGATGTCTCCACTCCGTGCGAAGGCTGCACTCCGTGCGATGGCTGCACTCCGTGCGAAGGCTGCACTCCGTGCGAAGGCTGCACTCCGTGCGAAGGCTGCACTCCGCGCTAAGGCTCCACACCGTGCGAAGACTTAACTCCGTGCGAAGGCTCCACTCCTTGCGAAGGCTGCACTCTGTGGAAATGCTGCACTCCGTGCGATGGCTGCACTGTGTTCGAGGGCTGCACACTGTGCGAAAACTGCTGCACTGCATGCAAAGGCTGCTCTCCCTGTGAAGGGTGTACTCCCATAGGAGGCTGCACTCCATGCAGAGACTGCACTCCATGCAGAGACTGCACCCCATGCAGAGACTGCACTCCATGTGGAGGCTGCACTCCATGTGGAGGCTGCACTTCGTGCGAAGGCAGCACTCCGTGCGAAGGCAGCACTCCGTGTGAAGGCTCCACTCCGTGCGAAGGCAGCACACCGTGCAAATGCTGCACTCCGTGCGAAGGCTGCACTCCGTGCGAAGGCTGCACTCCGTGCCAAGGCTGCACTCCTTGAGAAGGCTGCACTCCGTGCGAAGGCTGCACTCCGTGCGAAGGCTGCACTCCGTGCGAAGGCTGCACTCCATGCGAAGGCTGCACTCCTTGCAAAGTCTCCACTCCGTGCGAAGGCTGCACTCCGTACGATGGCTGCAATCCGTGCGAAGGCTGCACTCCGTGCAACAGCAGCACTCCATGCGAAGGCAGCACTCCGTGCGAAGGCAGCACTCCGTGCGAAGGCTGCACTCCGTGCGAAGGCTGTACTCTGTGCGAAGGCTGCACTCCGTGCGAAGGATGCACTCCGTGCGAAGGCAGCACTCCGTGCGAAGGCAGCACTCCGTTCGAAGGCAGCACTCCGTTCGAAGGCTGCACTCCGTGTGAAGGCTGCACTCCGTTCGAAGGCTGCACTCCTTGCGAAGTATCCACTCCGTGCAAAGGCTGCACTCCGTGCGATGGCTGCACTCTGTGCGAAGGCTGCACTCCGTGCGAAGGCTGCACTCCGTGCGAAGGCTGCACTCCGTGCCAAGGCTGCACTCCGTGCCAGGGCTGCACTCTCTGCGAAGGCTGCACTCCGTGCGAAGGCTGCACTCCGTGCGAAGGCTGCACTCCGTGCGAAGGCTGCACTCCGTGCGAAGGCTGCACTCCTTGCGAAGTCTCCACTCCCTGCGAAGGCTGCACTCAGTGCGATGGCTGCACTCCGTGCGAAGGCTGCACTGCGTGCGAAGGCAGCACTCCGTGCGAAGGCAGCACTCCGTGCGAAGGCAGCACTCCGTGCGAAGGCAGCACTCCGTGCGAAGGCAGCACTCCGTGTGAAGGCTGCACTCCGTGCGAAGGCAGCACACCGTGTGAATGCTGCACTCCGTGCGAAGGCTGCACTCTGTGCCAAGGCTGCACTCCGTGAGAAGGCTGCACTCCGTGCGAAGGCTGCACTCCGTGCGAAGGCTGCGCTCCCTGCGGAGGCTGCACTTATTTTGAAGGCTGCACTCATTGTGAAGTCTGCAATCCGTGCGAAGGCAGCACTCCGTGCGAAGGCTGCACTCCGTGCGAAGGCTGCACTCCGTGCGAAGGCTGCACTCCGTGCGAAGACTGCACTCCGTGCGAAGGCTGCACTCCGTGAGAAAACTGCACTCCGTGCAACAGCAGCACTCCGTACGATGGCAGCACTCAGTGCGAAGGCAGCACTCAGTGCGAAGGCAGCACTCCATGCGAAGGCAGCACTCCATGCGAAGGCTTCACTCCGTGCGAAGGCTGCACTCCGTGCGAAGACTGCACTCCGTGCGAAGGCTGCACTCCGTGCGAAGACTGCACTCCGTGCAACAGCAGCACTCCGTGCGAAGGCAGCACTCAGTGCGAAGGCAGCACTCCGTGCGAAGGCTGCACTCCATGCGAAGCCTTCACTCCGTGCGAAGGCTGCACTCCGTGCGAAGGCAGCACTCCCTGTGAAGGCTGCACTCCGTGCGAAGGCTGCACTCCTTGCAAAGTCTCCACTCCGTGCGATGGCTGCACTCCGTGCGAAGGCTGCACTCTGTGCAAAGGCTGCACTCTGTGCGAAGGCAGCACTCCGTGCGAAGGCTGCACTCCGTGCGATGGCTGCACCCCTTGCAAAGTCTCCACTCCGTGCGAAGGCTGCACTCCGTGCGATGGCTGCACTCAGTGCGAAGGCTGCACTCCGTGCAACAGCAGCACTCCGTGCGAAGGCAGCTCTCCGTGTGAAGGCAGCACTCCGTGTGAAGGCTGCACTCCGTGCGAAGGCTGCACTCCTTACGAAGTCTCCACTCCGTGCGAAGGCTGCACTCCGTGCGATGGCTGCACTCTGTGCGAAGGCTGCACTCCGTGCGAAGGCTGCACTCCGTGCGAAGTCTGCACTCCGTGCCAAGGCTTAACTCCGTGCGAGGGCTGTACTCTGTGCGAAGGCTGCACTCTGTGCGAAGGCTGCACTCCGTGCGAAGGGTGCACTCCGTGCGAAGACTGCACTCCGTGCGAAGGCTGCACTCCTTGCGAAGTCTCCACTCCCTGCGAAGGCTGCACTCCGTGTGAAGGCTGCACTCCGTGCGAAGGCTGCACTCCGTGCGAAGGCTGCACTCTGTGCGAAGGCTGCACTCTGTGCGAAGGCTGCACTCCTTGCGAAACCTCCACTCCGTGCGAAGGCTGCACTCCGTGCGATGGCTGCGCTCCAAGCGAAGGCTGCGCTCCGTGCGAAGGCAGCTTTCCGTGCGAAGGCAGCACTCCGTGAGAAGGCAGCACTTCGTGCGAAGGCTGCACTCCGTGCGAAGTTTGCACTCTGTGCGAAGGCTGCACTCCGTGCGAAGGCTGCACTCCGTGCGAAGGCTGCACTCCATGCGATGTCTCCACTCCGTGCGAAGGCTGCACTCCGTGCGATGGCTGCACTCCGTGCGAAGGCTGCACTCCGTGCGAAGGCTGCACTCCGTGCGAAGGCTGCACTCCGCGCTAAGGCTCCACACCGTGCGAAGACTTAACTCCGTGCGAAGGCTCCACTCCTTGCGAAGGCTGCACTCTGTGGAAATGCTGCACTCCGTGCGATGGCTGCACTGTGTTCGAGGGCTGCACACTGTGCGAAAACTGCTGCACTGCATGCAAAGGCTGCTCTCCCTGTGAAGGGTGTACTCCCATAGGAGGCTGCACTCCATGCAGAGACTGCACTCCATGCAGAGACTGCACCCCATGCAGAGACTGCACTCCATGTGGAGGCTGCACTCCATGTGGAGGCTGCACTTCGTGCGAAGGCAGCACTCCGTGCGAAGGCAGCACTCCGTGTGAAGGCTGCACTCCGTGCGAAGGCAGCACACCGTGCAAATGCTGCACTCCGTGCGAAGGCTGCACTCCGTGCGAAGGCTGCACTCCGTGCCAAGGCTGCACTCCTTGAGAAGGCTGCACTCCGTGCGAAGGCTGCACTCCGTGCGAAGGCTGCACTCCGTGCGAAGGCTGCACTCCATGCGAAGGCTGCACTCCTTGCAAAGTCTCCACTCCGTGCGAAGGCTGCACTCCGTACGATGGCTGCAATCCGTGCGAAGGCTGCACTCCGTGCAACAGCAGCACTCCATGCGAAGGCAGCACTCCGTGCGAAGGCAGCACTCCGTGCGAAGGCTGCACTCCGTGCGAAGGCTGTACTCTGTGCGAAGGCTGCACTCCGTGCGAAGGCTGCACTGCGTGCGAAGGCTGCACTCCGTGCGAAGGCTGCACTCCTTGCGAAGTCTCCACTCCGTGTGAAGGCTGCACTCCATGCGATGGTGGCAATCCGTGCGAAGGCTGCACTCCGTGCAACAGCAGTACTCCGTGCAAAGGCAGCACTCCGTTCGAAGGCAGCACTCTGTGCGGAGGCTGCACTCAGTTCGAAGGCTGCACTTCGTGCGAAGGCTGCACTCCGTGCGAATGCTGCACTCCGTGTGAAGGCTGCACTCCGTGCGAGGGCTGCAGTCCTTGCAAAGTCTCCACTCCGTGCGAAGGCTGCACTCCGTGCGATGGCTGCACTCCGTGCGAAGGCTCCACTCTGTGCAACAGCAGCACTCCGTGCGAAGGCAACTCTCTGTGCGAAGGCAGCACTCCGTGTAAGGGCTGCACTCCATGCGAAGGCTGCACTCTGTGCGAAGGCTAAACCCCGTGCGAAGGCTGCACTCCGTGCGAAGGCTGCACTCTGTGCGAAGGCTGCACTTCGTGCGAAGGCTGCACTCCGTGCAACAGCAGCACTCCGTGCGAAGGCTGCACTCCGTGCGAAGGCTGCATACCTTGCGAAGTCTCCACACCGTGCGAAGGCTGCACTCCGTGTGAAGGCTGCACTACGTGCGAAGGCTGCACTCCGTGCGAAGGCTGCACTCCGTGCGAAGGCTGCACTCCGTGCGAAGGCTGCACACCTTGCGAAGTCTCCACTCCGTGCGAAGGCTGCACTCCGTGCGATGGCTGCACTCCATGCGAAGGCTGCACTCCGTGCAACAGCAGCACTCCGTGCGAAGGCAGCACTCCGTGCGAAAGCAGCACTCCGTGCGAAGGCTGCACCCCGTGCGAAGGCTGCACTCCGTGTGAATGCTGCACTCCGTGCGATGGCTGCACTGTGTTCGAGGGCTGCACTCTGTGCGAAAACTGCTGCACTGCATGCAAAGGCTGCTCTCCCTGTGAAGGGTATACTCCCAGTGGAGGCTGCACTCCATGGAGAGACTGCACTCCATGCAGAGACTGCACTCCATGCAGAGACTGCACTCCATGTGGAGGCTGCACTCCATGTGGAGGCTGCACTCCCTGCGGAGGCTGCAGTCATTGTGAAGGCTGCACTCCGTGCGAAGGCTGCACTCCGTGCGAAGGCTGCCCTCCGTGCGAAGGCTGCACTCCTTGCGAAGTCTGCACTCCGTGCGAAGGCTGCACTCCTTTCGAAGTCTCAACTCTGTGCGAAGGCTGCACTCCGTGCGATGGCTGCACTCTGTGCGAGGGCTGCACTCCGTGCAACAGCAGCACTCCGTGCGAAGGCAGCACTCCGTGCGAAGTCTGCACTGTGTCCGAAGGCTGCACTCCGTGCGAAGGCTGCACTCCGTGCGAAGGCTGCACTCCGTGCCAAAGCTGCACTCCGTGCCAATGCTGCACTCTGGCCAAGGCTGCACTCCGTGAGAAGGCTGCACTCCATGCGAAGGCTGCATTCCGTACGAAGGCTGCACTCCGTGCGAAGGCAGCACTCCGTGCGAAGGCTGCACTCTTTGCGAAGGCTGCACTCCTTGCGAAGTCTCCACTCCGTGCGAAGGCTGCACTCCGTGCGATGGCTGCACTCCGTGCGAGGGATGCACTATGTGCGAAGGCTGCACTCCGTGCGAAGCCTGCACTCCTTGCAAAGTCTCATCTCCGTGCGAAGGCTGCACTCCGTGCGATGGCTGCAATCCGTGCGAAGGCTGCACTCCGTGCAACAGCAGTACTCCATGCGAAGGCAGCACTCCGTGCGAAGGCAGCACTCCGTGCGAAGGCTGCACTCCGTGCGAAGGCTGTACTCTGTGCGAAGGCTGCACTCCGTGTGAAGTCTGCACTCCGTGCGAAGGCTGCACTCCGTGCGAAGGCAGCACTCCGTGCGAAGGCAGCACTCCGTTCGAAGGCAGCACTCCGTTCGAAGGCTGCACTCCGTGTGAAGGCTGCACTCCGTTCGAAGGCTGCACTCCTTGCGAAGTCTCCACTCCGTGCGAAGGCTGCACTCCGTGCGATGGCTGCACTCTGTGCGAAGGCTGCACTCCGTGCGAAGGCTGCACTCCGTGCGAAGGCTGCGCTCCGTGCCAAGGCTGCACTCCGTGCCAGGGCTGCACTCTGTGCGAAGGCTGCACTCCGTGCGAAGGCTGCACTCCGTGCGAAGGCTGCACTCCGTGCGAAGGCTGCACTCCGTGCGAAGGCTGCACTCCTTGCGAAGTCTCCACTCCCTGCGAAGGCTGCACTCAGTGCGATGGCTGCACTCTGTGCGAAGGCTGCACTGCGTGCGAAGGCAGCACTCCGTGCGAAGGCAGCACTCCGTGCGAAGGCAGCACTCCGTGCGAAGGCAGCACTCCGTGCGAAGGCAGCACTCCGTGCGAAGGCAGCACTCCGTGCGAAGGCAGCACTCCGTGCGAAGGCTGCACTCCGTGCGAAGGCTGCACTCCGTGCGAAGGCTGCGCTCCCTGCGGAGGCTGCACTTATTTTGAAGGCTGCACTCATTGTGAAGTCTGCAATCCGTGCGAAGGCAGCACTCCGTGCGAAGGCTGCACTCCGTGCGAAGGCTGCACTCCGTGCGAAGGCTGCACTCCGTGCGAAGACTGCACTCCGTGCGAAGGCTGCACTCCGTGCGAAGGCTGCACTCCGTGAGAAAACTGCACTCCGTGCAACAGCAGCACTCCGTACGATGGCAGCACTCAGTGCGAAGGCAGCACTCAGTGCGAAGGCAGCACTCCATGCGAAGGCAGCACTCCATGCGAAGGCTTCACTCCGTGCGAAGGCTGCACTCCGTGCGAAGACTGCACTCCGTGCGAAGGCTGCACTCCGTGCGAAGACTGCACTCCGTGCAACAGCAGCACTCCGTGCGAAGGCAGCACTCAGTGCGAAGGCAGCACTCCGTGCGAAGGCTGCACTCCATGCGAAGGCTTCACTCCGTGCGAAGGCTGCACTCCGTGCGAAGGCAGCACTCCCTGTGAAGGCTGCACTCCGTGCGAAGGCTGCACTCCTTGCAAAGTCTCCACTCCGTGCGATGGCTGCACTCCGTGCGAAGGCTGCACTCTGTGCAAAGGCTGCACTCTGTGCGAAGGCAGCACTCCGTGCGAAGGCTGCACTCCGTGCGATGGCTGCACCCCTTGCAAAGTCTCCACTCCGTGCGAAGGCTGCACTCCGTGCGATGGCTGCACTCAGTGCGAAGGCTGCACTCCGTGCAACAGCAGCACTCCGTGCGAAGGCAGCTCTCCGTGTGAAGGCAGCACTCCGTGTGAAGGCTGCACTCCATGCGAGGGCTGCACTCTGTGCGAAGGCTAAACCCCGTGCGAAGGCTGCACTCCGTGCGAAGGCTGCACTCTGTGCGAAGGCTGCACTTCGTGCGAAGGCTGCACTCCGTGCAACAGCAGCACTCCGTGCGAAGGCTGCACTCCGTGCGAAGGCTGCATACCTTGCGAAGTCTCCACACCGTGCGAAGGCTGCACTCCGTGTGAAGGCTGCACTACGTGCGAAGGCTGCACTCCGTGCGAAGGCTGCACTCCGTGCGAAGGCTGCACTCCGTGCGAAGGCTGCACACCTTGCGAAGTCTCCACTCCGTGCGAAGGCTGCACTCCGTGCGATGGCTGCACTCCATGCGAAGGCTGCACTCCGTGCAACAGCAGCACTCCGTGCGAAGGCAGCACTCCGTGCGAAAGCAGCACTCCGTGCGAAGGCTGCACCCCGTGCGAAGGCTGCACTCCGTGTGAATGCTGCACTCCGTGCGATGGCTGCACTGTGTTCGAGGGCTGCACTCTGTGCGAAAACTGCTGCACTGCATGCAAAGGCTGCTCTCCCTGTGAAGGGTATACTCCCAGTGGAGGCTGCACTCCATGGAGAGACTGCACTCCATGCAGAGACTGCACTCCATGCAGAGACTGCACTCCATGTGGAGGCTGCACTCCATGTGGAGGCTGCACTCCCTGCGGAGGCTGCACTCATTGTGAAGGCTGCACTCCGTGCGAAGGCTGCACTCCGTGCGAAGGCTGCCCTCCGTGCGAAGGCTGCACTCCGTGCGAAGTCTGCACTCCGTGCGAAGGCTGCACTCCTTTCGAAGTCTCAACTCTGTGCGAAGGCTGCACTCCGTGCGATGGCTGCACTCTGTGCGAGGGCTGCACTCCGTGCAACAGCAGCACTCCGTGCGAAGGCAGCACTCCGTGCGAAGTCTGCACTGTGTCCGAAGGCTGCACTCCGTGCGAAGGCTGCACTCCGTGCGAAGGCTGCACTCCGTGCCAAAGCTGCACTCCGTGCCAATGCTGCACTCTGGCCAAGGCTGCACTCCGTGAGAAGGCTGCACTCCATGCGAAGGCTGCATTCCGTACGAAGGCTGCACTCCGTGCGAAGGCAGCACTCCGTGCGAAGGCTGCACTCTTTGCGAAGGCTGCACTCCTTGCGAAGTCTCCACTCCGTGCGAAGGCTGCACTCCGTGCGATGGCTGCACTCCGTGCGAGGGATGCACTATGTGCGAAGGCTGCACTCCGTGCGAAGGCTGCACTCCTTGCAAAGTCTCATCTCCGTGCGAAGGCTGCACTCCGTGCGATGGCTGCACTCTGTGCGAAGGCTGCACTGCGTGCGAAGGCAGCACTCCGTGCGAAGGCAGCACTCCGTGCGAAGGCAGCACTCCGTGCGAAGGCAGCACTCCGTGCGAAGGCAGCACTCCGTGCGAAGGCAGCACTCCGTGCGAAGGCAGCACTCCGTGCGAAGGCTGCACTCCGTGCGAAGGCTGCACTCCGTGCGAAGGCTGCGCTCCCTGCGGAGGCTGCACTTATTTTGAAGGCTGCACTCATTGTGAAGTCTGCAATCCGTGCGAAGGCAGCACTCCGTGCGAAGGCTGCACTCCGTGCGAAGGCTGCACTCCGTGCGAAGGCTGCACTCCGTGCGAAGACTGCACTCCGTGCGAAGGCTGCACTCCGTGCGAAGGCTGCACTCCGTGAGAAAACTGCACTCCGTGCAACAGCAGCACTCCGTACGATGGCAGCACTCAGTGCGAAGGCAGCACTCAGTGCGAAGGCAGCACTCCATGCGAAGGCAGCACTCCATGCGAAGGCTTCACTCCGTGCGAAGGCTGCACTCCGTGCGAAGACTGCACTCCGTGCGAAGGCTGCACTCCGTGCGAAGACTGCACTCCGTGCAACAGCAGCACTCCGTGCGAAGGCAGCACTCAGTGCGAAGGCAGCACTCCGTGCGAAGGCTGCACTCCATGCGAAGGCTTCACTCCGTGCGAAGGCTGCACTCCGTGCGAAGGCAGCACTCCCTGTGAAGGCTGCACTCCGTGCGAAGGCTGCACTCCTTGCAAAGTCTCCACTCCGTGCGATGGCTGCACTCCGTGCGAAGGCTGCACTCTGTGCAAAGGCTGCACTCTATGCGAAGGCAGCACTCCGTGCGAAGGCTGCACTCCGTGCGATGGCTGCACCCCTTGCAAAGTCTCCACTCCGTGCGAAGGCTGCACTCCGTGCGATGGCTGCACTCAGTGCGAAGGCTGCACTCCGTGCAACAGCAGCACTCCGTGCGAAGGCAGCTCTCCGTGTGAAGGCAGCACTCCGTGTGAAGGCTGCACTCCGTGCGAAGGCTGCACTCCTTACGAAGTCTCCACTCCGTGCGAAGGCTGCACTCCGTGCGATGGCTGCACTCTGTGCGAAGGCTGCACTCCGTGCGAAGGCTGCACTCCGTGCGAAGTCTGCACTCCGTGCCAAGGCTGCACTCCGTGCGAGGGCTGTACTCTGTGCGAAGGCTGCACTCTGTGCGAAGGCTGCACTCCGTGCGAAGGGTGCACTCCGTGCGAAGACTGCACTCCGTGCGAAGGCTGCACTCCTTGCGAAGTCTCCACTCCCTGCGAAGGCTGCACTCCGTGTGAAGGCTGCACTCCGTGCGAAGGCTGCACTCCGTGCGAAGGCTGCACTCTGTGCAAAGGCTGCACTCTGTGCGAAGGCTGCACTCCTTGCGAAACCTCCACTCCGTGCGAAGGCTGCACTCCGTGCGATGGCTGCGCTCCAAGCGAAGGCTGCGCTCCGTGCGAAGGCAGCTTTCCGTGCGAAGGCAGCACTCCGTGAGAAGGCAGCACTTCGTGCGAAGGCTGCACTCCGTGCGAAGTTTGCACTCTGTGCGAAGGCTGCACTCCGTGCGAAGGCTGCACTCCGTGCGAAGGCTGCACTCCATGCGATGTCTCCACTCCGTGCGAAGGCTGCACTCCGTGCGATGGCTGCACTCCGTGCGAAGGCTGCACTCCGTGCGAAGGCTGCACTCCGTGCGAAGGCTGCACTCCGCGCTAAGGCTCCACACCGTGCGAAGACTTAACTCCGTGCGAAGGCTCCACTCCTTGCGAAGGCTGCACTCTGTGGAAATGCTGCACTCCGTGCGATGGCTGCACTGTGTTCGAGGGCTGCACACTGTGCGAAAACTGCTGCACTGCATGCAAAGGCTGCTCTCCCTGTGAAGGGTGTACTCCCATAGGAGGCTGCACTCCATGCAGAGACTGCACTCCATGCAGAGACTGCACCCCATGCAGAGACTGCACTCCATGTGGAGGCTGCACTCCATGTGGAGGCTGCACTTCGTGCGAAGGCAGCACTCCGTGCGAAGGCAGCACTCCGTGTGAAGGCTGCACTCCGTGCGAAGGCAGCACACCGTGCAAATGCTGCACTCCGTGCGAAGGCTGCACTCCGTGCGAAGGCTGCACTCCGTGCCAAGGCTGCACTCCTTGAGAAGGCTGCACTCCGTGCGAAGGCTGCACTCCGTGCGAAGGCTGCACTCCGTGCGAAGGCTGCACTCCATGCGAAGGCTGCACTCCTTGCAAAGTCTCCACTCCGTGCGAAGGCTGCACTCCGTACGATGGCTGCAATCCGTGCGAAGGCTGCACTCCGTGCAACAGCAGCACTCCATGCGAAGGCAGCACTCCGTGCGAAGGCAGCACTCCGTGCGAAGGCTGCACTCCGTGCGAAGGCTGTACTCTGTGCGAAGGCTGCACTCCGTGCGAAGGCTGCACTCCGTGCGAAGGCAGCACTCCGTGCGAAGGCAGCACTCCGTTCGAAGGCAGCACTCCGTTCGAAGGCTGCACTCCGTGTGAAGGCTGCACTCCGTTCGAAGGCTGCACTCCTTGCGAAGTCTCCACTCCGTGCGAAGGCTGCACTCCGTGCGATGGCTGCACTCTGTGCGAAGGCTGCACTCCGTGCGAAGGCTGCACTCCGTGCGAAGGCTGCACTCCGTGCCAAGGCTGCACTCCGTGCCAGGGCTGCACTCTGTGCGAAGGCTGCACTCCGTGCGAAGGCTGCACTCCGTGCGAAGGCTGCACTCCGTGCGAAGGCTGCACTCCGTGCGAAGGCTGCACTCCTTGCGAAGTCTCCACTCCCTGCGAAGGCTGCACTCAGTGCGATGGCTGCACTCCGTGCGAAGGCTGCACTGCGTGCGAAGGCAGCACTCCGTGCGAAGGCAGCACTCCGTGCGAAGGCAGCACTCCGTGCGAAGGCAGCACTCCGTGTGAAGGCTGCACTCCGTGCGAAGGCAGCACACCGTGTGAATGCTGCACTCCGTGCGAAGGCTGCACTCTGTGCCAAGGCTGCACTCCGTGAGAAGGCTGCACTCCGTGCGAAGGCTGCACTCCGTGCGAAGGCTGCACTCTGTGCGAAGGCAGCACTCCGTGCGAAGGCTGCACTCCGTGCGAAGGCTGCACTCCGTGCGAAGGCTGCGCTCCCTGCGGAGGCTGCACTTATTTTGAAGGCTGCACTCATTGTGAAGTCTGCAATCCGTGCGAAGGCAGCACTCCGTGCGTAGGCTGCACTCCGTGCGAAGGCTGCACTCCGTGCGAAGGCTGCACTCCGTGCGAAGACTGCACTCCGTGCGAAGGCTGCACTCCGTGAGAAAACTGCACTCCGTGCAACAGCAGCACTCCGTACGATGGCAGCACTCAGTGCGAAGGCAGCACTCAGTGCGAAGGCAGCACTCCATGCGAAGGCAGCACTCCATGCGAAGGCTTCACTCCGTGCGAAGGCTGCACTCCGTGCGAAGACTGCACTCCGTGCGAAGGCTGCACTCCGTGCGAAGACTGCACTCCGTGCAACAGCAGCACTCCGTGCGAAGGCAGCACTCAGTGCGAAGGCAGCACTCCGTGCGAAGGCTGCACTCCATGCGAAGGCTTCACTCCGTGCGAAGGCTGCACTCCGTGCGAAGGCAGCACTCCCTGTGAAGGCTGCACTCCGTGCGAAGGCTGCACTCCTTGCAAAGTCTCCACTCCGTGCGATGGCTGCACTCCGTGCGAAGGCTGCACTCTGTGCAAAGGCTGCACTCTGTGCGAAGGCAGCACTCCGTGCGAAGGCTGCACTCCGTGCGATGGCTGCACCCCTTGCAAAGTCTCCACTCCGTGCGAAGGCTGCACTCCGTGCGATGGCTGCACTCAGTGCGAAGGCTGCACTCCGTGCAACAGCAGCACTCCGTGCGAAGGCAGCTCTCCGTGTGAAGGCAGCACTCCGTGTGAAGGCTGCACTCCGTGCGAAGGCTGCACTCCGTGCGAAGGCTGCACTCTGTGCGAAGGCTGCACTCTGTGCGAAGGCTGCACTCCTTGCGAAACCTCCGCTCCGTGCGAAGGCTGCACTCCGTGCGATGGCTGCGCTCCAAGCGAAGGCTGCGCTCCGTGCGAAGGCAGCTTTCCGTGCGAAGGCAGCACTCCGTGAGAAGGCAGCACTTCGTGCGAAGGCTGCACTCCGTGCGAAGTTTGCACTCTGTGCGAAGGCTGCACTCCGTGCGAAGGCTGCACTCCGTGCGAAGGCTGCACTCCATGCGATGTCTCCACTCCGTAGGAAGGCTGCACTCCGTGCGATGGCTGCACTCCGTGCGAAGGCTGCACTCCGTGCGAAGGCTGCACTCCGTGCGAAGGCTGCACTCCGCGCTAAGGCTCCACACCGTGCGAAGACTTAACTCCGTGCGAAGGCTCCACTCCTTGCGAAGGCTGCACTTTGTGGAAATGCTGCACTCCGTGCGATGGCTGCACTGTGTTCGAGGGCTGCACACTGTGCGAAAACTGCTGCACTGCATGCAAAGGCTGCTCTCCCTGTGAAGGGTGTACTCCCATAGGAGGCTGCACTCCATGCAGAGACTGCACTCCATGCAGAGACTGCACCCCATGCAGAGACTGCACTCCATGTGGAGGCTGCACTCCATGTGGAGGCTGCACTTCGTGCGAAGGCAGCACTCCGTGCGAAGGCAGCACTCCGTGTGAAGGCTGCACTCCGTGCGAAGGCAGCACACCGTGCAAATGCTGCACTCCGTGCGAAGGCTGCACTCCGTGCGAAGGCTGCACTCCGTGCCAAGGCTGCACTCCTTGAGAAGGCTGCACTCCGTGCGAAGGCTGCACTCCGTGCGAAGGCTGCACTCCGTGCGAAGGCTGCACTCCATGCGAAGGCTGCACTCCTTGCAAAGTCTCCACTCCGTGCGAAGGCTGCACTCCGTACGATGGCTGCAATCCGTGCGAAGGCTGCACTCCGTGCAACAGCAGCACTCCATGCGAAGGCAGCACTCCGTGCGAAGGCAGCACTCCATGCGAAGGCTGCACTCCGTGCGAAGGCTGTACTCTGTGCGAAGGCTGCACTCCGTGCGAAGGCTGCACTGCGTGCGAAGGCTGCACTCCGTGCGAAGGCTGCACTCCTTGCGAAGTCTCCACTCCGTGTGAAGGCTGCACTCCGTGCGATGGTGGCTATCCGTGCGAAGGCTGCACTCCGTGCAACAGCAGTACTCCGTGCAAAGGCAGCACTCCGTTCGAAGGCAGCACTCCGTGCGGAGGCTGCACTCAGTTCGAAGGCTGCACTTCGTGCGAAGGCTGCACTCCGTGCGAATGCTGCACTCCGTGTGAAGGCTGCACTCCGTGCGAAGGCTGCACTCCTTGCAAAGTCTCCACTCCGTGCGAAGGCTGCACTCCGTGCGATGGCTGCACTCCGTGCGAAGGCTCCACTCTGTGCAACAGCAGCACTCCGTGCGAAGGCAGCTCTCTGTGTGAAGGCAGCACTCCGTGTAAGGGCTGCACTCTATGCGAAGGCTGCACTCTGTGCGAAGGCTAAACCCCGTGCGAAGTCTGCACTCCGTGCGAAGGCTGCACTCTGTGCGAAGGCTGCACTTCGTGCGAAGGCTGCACTCCGTGCAACAGCAGCACTCCGTGCGAAGGCTGCACTCCGTGCGAAGGCTGCATACCTTGCGAAGTCTCCACTCCGTGCGAAGGCTGCACTCCGTGTGAAGGCTGCACTACGTGCGAAGGCTGCACTCCGTGCGAAGGCTGCACTCCGTGCGAAGGCTGCACTCCATGCGAAGGCTGCACACCTTGCGAAGTCTCCACTCCGTGCGAAGGCTGCACTCCGTGCGATGGCTGCACTCCATGCGAAGGCTGCACTCCGTGCAACAGCAGCACTCCGTGCGAAGGCAGCACTCCGTGCGAAAGCAGCACTCCGTGCGAAGGCTGCACCCCGTGCGAAGGCTGCACTCCGTGTGAATGCTGCACTCCGTGCGATGGCTGCACTGTGTTTGAGGGCTGCACTCTGTGCGAAAACTGCTGCACTGCATGCAAAGGCTGCTCTCCCTGTGAAGGGTATACTCCCAGTGGAGGCTGCACTCCATGGAGAGACTGCACTCCATGCAGAGACTGCACTCCATGCAGTGACTGCACTCCATGTGGAGGCTGCAATCCATGTGGAGGCTGCACTCCCTGCGGAGGCTGCACTCATTGTGAAGGCTGCACTCCGTGCGAAGGCTGCACTCCGTGCGAAGGCTGCCCTCCGTGCGAAGGCTGCACTCCGTGCGAAGTCTGCACTCCGTGCGAAGGCTGCACTCCTTTCGAAGTCTCAACTCTGTGCGAAGGCTGCACTCCGTGCGATGGCTGCACTCTGTGCGAGGGCTGCACTCCGTGCAACAGCAGCACTCCGTGCGAAGGCAGCACTCCGTGCGAAGTCTGCACTGTGTCCGAAGGCTGCACTCCGTGCGAAGGCTGCACTCCGTGCGAAGGCTGCACTCCGTGCCAAAGCTGCACTCCGTGCCAATGCTGCACTCTGGCCAAGGCTGCACTCCGTGAGAAGGCTGCACTCCGTGCGAAGGCTGCATTCCGTGCGAAGGCTGCACTCCGTGCGAAGGCAGCACTCCGTGCGAAGGCTGCACTCTTTGCGAAGGCTGCACTCCTTGCGAAGTCTCCACTCCGTGCGAAGGCTGCACTCCGTGCGATGGCTGCACTCCGTGCGAGGGATGCACTATGTGCGAAGGCTGCACTCCGTGCGAAGGCTGCACTTCGTGCGGAGGCTGCACTCCTTGCGAAGGCTGCACTCCGTGCCAAGGCTGCACTCGGTGCCAAGGCTGCACTCGGTGCCAAGGCTGCACTCGGTGCCAAGGCTGCACTCCGTGCGAAGGCTGCACTCCTTGCGAAGGCTGAACTCCGTGCGACGGCTGCAATACGTGCGAAGGCTGCACTCCGTGCGAAGGCTGCACTCTGTGCGAAGGCTGCACTCCGTGCGGAGACTGCACTCGTTGCGAAGGCTGCACTCCGTGCGAAGGCTGCACACCTTGCGAAGTCTCCACTCCGTGAGAAGGCTGCACTCCGTGCGATGGCTGCACTCCATGCGAAGGCTGCACTCCGTGCAACAGCAGCACTCCGTGCGAATGCAGCACTCTGTGCGAAAGCAGCACTCCGTGCGAAGGCTGCACTCCGTGCAAAGGCTGCACTCCGTGCGAAGGCTGCACTCCTTGCGAAGGCTGCACTCCGAGCGAAGCCTGCACTCCGTGCGATGGCTGCACTCTGTGCGAAGTCTGCACTCCGTGCGAAGGCTGCACTCCTTGCGAAGTCTCCACTCCGTGCGATGGCTGCACTCGGTGTGATGGCTGCACTCTGTGCGAGGGCTGCACTCTGAGCAACAGCAGCAGTCCGTGCGTATGCAGCACTCCGTGCGAAAGCAGCACTCCGTGTGAAGGCTGCACTCCGTGCGAAGGCTGCACTCTGTGCGAAGGCTGCACCCCGTGCGAAGGCTGCACTCCGTGCGAAGGCTGCACTCCGTGCGAAGGCTGCACTCCGTGCGAAGGCTACACTCCGTGCGAAGGCTGCACTCCGTGCAAGGCTGCACTGTGTTCGAGGGCTGCACTATGTGCGAAAACTGCTGCACTGCATGCAAAGCCTGCTCTCCCTGTGGAGGGTGTATTCCCAGTGGAGGCTGCACTCCATGAGGAGACTGCACTCCATGCAGAGACTGCACTCCATGCAGAGACTGCACTCCATGTGGAGGCTGCACTCCATGTGGAGGCTGCACACCCTGCGGAGGCTGCACTCATTGTGAAGGCTGCACTCATTGTGAAGGCTGCACTCCGTGCGAAGGCTGCACTCCGTGCGAATGCCGCACTCCGTGCGAAGGCTCCTCTCCTTGCGAAGTCTCCACTCCGTGCGAAGGCTGCACTCCGTGCGATGGCTGCACTCCGTGCGAAGGCTGCACTCAGTGCAACAGCAGCACTCCGTGCGAAGGCAGCACTCCGTGCGAAGGCAGCACTCCGTGCGAAGGCAGCACTATGTGCGAAGGCTGCACTCCGTGCGAAGGCTGCACTCCGTGCGAAGGCTGCACTCCGCGCTAAGGCTCCACACCGCGCGAAGGCTTAACTCTGTGCGAAGGCTGCACTCCGTGCGAAGGCTGCACTCCGTGTGAAGGCTGCACTCCGTGCGAAGGCTGCACTCCTTGCGATGTCTCCACTCCGTGCGAAGGCTGCACTCCGTGCGATGACTGCACTCCGTGCGAAGGCTGCACTCCGTGCGAAGGCTGCACTCCGTGCGAAGGCTGCACTCCGTGCGAAGGCTGCACTCCGCGCTAAGGCTCCACTCTGTGCGAAGGCTTAACTCCGTGCGAAGGCTCCACTCCGTGCGAAGGCTGCACTCTGTGCAAATGCTGCACTCCGTGCGATGGCTGCACTGTGTTCGAGGGCTGCACACTGTGCGAAAACTGCTGCACTGCATGCAAAGGCTGCTCTCCCTGTGAAGGGTGTACTCCCAGTGGAGGCTGCACTCCATGCAGAGACTGCACTCCATGCAGAGACTGCACTCCATGCAGAGACTGCACCCCATGCAGAGACTGCACTCCATGTGGAGGCTGCACTCCATGTGGAGGCTGCACTCCCTGCGGAGGCTGCACTCATTGTGAAGGCTGCACTCCGTGCGAAGGCTGCACTCCGTGCGAAAGCTGCACTCCGTGCGAAGGTTGCACTCCGTGCGAAGGCTGCACTCCGTGCGAAGGCTGCACTCCGTGCGAAGGCTGCACTCCGTGCGAAGGCTGCACTCCGTGAGAAGGCTGCACTCCTTGCGACGTCTCCACTCCGTGCGAAGGCTGCACTCCGTGCGAAGGCTGCACTCCGTGCGAAGGCTGCACTCCGTGCGAAGGCTGCACTCCGTGTTAAGTCTGCACTGTGTTCGAGGGCTGCACTATGTGCGAAAACTGCTGCACTGCATGCAAAGGCTGCTCTCCCTGTGGAGGGTGTATTCCCAGTGGAGGCTGCACTCCATGCAGAGACTGCACTCCATGCAGAGACTGCACTCCATGTGGAGGCTGCACTCCATGTGGAGGCTGCACACCCTGCGGAGGCTGCACTCATTGTGAAGGCTGCACTCATTGTGAAGGCTGCACTCCGTGCGAAGGCTGCGCTCCGTGCGAATGCCGCACTCCGTGCGAAGGCTCCTCTTCTTGCGAAGTCTCCACTCCGTGCGAAGGCTGCACTCCGTGCGATGGCTGCACTCCGTGCGAAGGCTGCACTCAGTGAAACAGCAGCACTCCGTGCGAAGGCAGCACTCCGTGCGAAGGCAGCACTATGTGCGAAGGCTGCACTCCGTGCGAAGGCTGCACTCCGAGCGAAGGCTGCACTCCGCGCTAAGGCTCCACTCCGCGCGAAGGCTTAACTCCGTGCGAAGGCTCCACTCCGTGCGAAGGCTGCACTCCGTGCGAAGGCTGCACTCCGTGCGAAGGCTGCACTCCGTGCGAAGGCTGCACTCCGTGTGAAGGCTGCACTCCGTGCGAAGGCTGCACTCCTTGCGATGTCTCTACTCCGTGCGAAGGCTGCACTCCGTGCGAAGGCTGCACTCCGTGCGAAGGCTGCACTCCGTGTGAAGGCTGCACTCCGTGCGAAGGCTGCACTCCTTGCGATGTCTCTACTCCGTGCGAAGGCTGTACTCCGTGCGATGACTGCACTCCGTGCGAAGGCTGCACTCCGTGCGAAGGCTGCACTCCGTGCGAAGGCTGCACTCCGCACTAAGGCTCCACTCTGTGCGAAGGCTTAACTCCGTGCGAAGGCTCCACTCCGTGCGAAGGCTGCACTCTGTGCAAATGCTGCACTCCGTGCGATGGCTGCACTGTGTTCGAGGGCTGCACACTGTGCGAAAACTGCTGCACTGCATGCAAAGGCTGCTCTCCCTGTGAAGGGTGTACTCCCAGTGGAGGCTGCACTCCATGCAGAGACTGCACTCCATGCAGAGACTGCACCCCATGCAGAGACTGCACTCCATGTGGAGGCTGCACTCCAAGTGGAGGCTGCACTCCCTGCGGAGGCTGCACTCATTGTGAAGGCTGCACTCCGTGCGACGGCTGCACTCCGTGCGAAGGCTGCACTCCATTCGAAGGTTGCACTCCGTGTGAAGGCTGAACTCCGTGCGAAGGCTGCACTCCGTGCGAAGGCTGCACGCCGTGCGAAGGCTGCACTCCTTGTGACGTCACCACTCCGTGCGAAGGCTGCACTCCGTGAGATGGCTGCACTCCGTGCGAAAGCTGCACTCCGTGCGAAGGCTGCACTCCTTGCAAAGACTCAACTCCGTGCGAAGGCTGCACTCCGTGCAATGGCTGCAATCCATGCGAAGGTTGCACTCCATGTGAAGGCTGCACTCCGTGCGAAGGCTGCACCCCGTGCGAAGGCTGCACTCCGTGCGAAGGCTGCACTCCGTGCGAAGGCTGCACTCCGTGCGAAGGCTGCACTCCGTGCGAAGGCTGCACTCCGTGCCAAGGCTGCACTCCGTGCCAGGGCTGCACTCTGTGCGAAGGCTGCACTCTGTGCGAAGGCTGCACTCCGTGCGAAGGCTGCACTCCGTGCGAAGGCTGCACTCCGTGCGAAGGCTGCACTCCTTGCGAAGTCTCCACTCCCTGCGAAGGCTGCTCTCAGTGCGATGGCTGCACTCCGTGCGAAGGCTGCACTGCGTGCGAAGGCAGCACTCCGTGCGAAGGCAGCACTCCGTGCGAAGGCAGCACTCCGTGCGAAGGGAGCACTCCGTGCGAAGGCAGCACTCCGTGTGAAGGCTGCACTCCGTGCGAAGGCAGCACACCGTGTGAATTCTGCACTCCGTGCGAAGGCTGCACTCTGTGCCAAGGCTGCACTCCGTGAGAAGGCTGCACTCCGTGCGAAGGCTGCACTCCGTGCGAAGGCTGCACTCCGTGCGAAGGCTACACTCCGTGCGAAGGCTGCACTCCGTGCGAAGGCTGCACTCCTTGCAAAGTCTCAACTCCGTGCGAAGGCTGCACTCCGTGCGATGGCTGCAATCCGTGCGAAGGCTGCACTCCGTGCAACAGCAGTACTCCATGCGAAGGCAGCACTCCGTGCGAAGGCAGCACTCCGTGCGAAGGCTGCACTCCGTGTGAAGGCTGTACTCTGTGCGAAGGCTGCACTCCGTGTGAAGTCTGCACTCCGTGCGAAGGCTGCACTCCGTGCGAAGGCAGCACTCCGTGCGAAGGCAGCACTCCGTTCGAAGGCAGCACTCCGTTCGAAAGCTGCACTCCGTGTGAAGGCTGCACTCCGTTCGAAGGCTGCACTCCTTGCGAAGTCTCCACTCCGTGCGAAGGCTGCACTCCGTGCGATGGCTGCACTCTGTGCGAAGGCTTAACTCTGTGCGAAGGCTCCACTCCGTGCGAAGGCTGCACTCTGTGCAAATGCTGCACTCCGTGCGATGGCTGCACTGTGTTCGAGGGCTGCACACTGTGCGAAAACTGCTGCACTGCATGCAAACGCTGCTCTCCCTGTGAAGGGTGTACTCCCAGAGAAGGCTGCACTCCATGCAGAGACTGCACTCCATGCAGAGACTGCACCCCATGCAGAGACTGCACTCCATGTGGAGGCTGCACTCCATGTGGAGGCTGCACTCCCTGCGGAGGCTGCACTCCATGTGAAGGCTGCACTCCGTGCGACGGCTGCACTCCGTGCGAAGGCTGCACTCCGTGCGAAGGTTGCACTCCGTGCGAAGGCTGCACTCCGTGCGAAGGCTGCACTCCGTGCGAAGGCTGCACTCCGTGCGAAGGCTGCACTCCGTGAGAAGGCTGCACTCCTTGCGACGTCTCCACTCCGTGCGAAGGCTGCACTCCGTGAGATGGCTGCACTCCGTGCGAAAGCTGCACTCCGTGCGAAGGCTGCACTCCTTGCAAAGACTCAACTCCGTGCGAAGGCTGCACTCCGTGCTATGGCTGCAATCCATGCGAAGGTTGCACTCCATGTGAAGGCTGCACTCCGTGCGAAGGCTGCACTCCGTGCGAAGGCTGCACTCCATGCGAAGGCTGCACTCCGTGCGAAGGCTGCACTCCGTGCGAAGGCTGCACTCCGTGCGAAGGCTGCACTCCGTGCCAAGGCTGCACTCCGTGCCAGGGCTGCACTCTGTGCGAAGGCTGCACTCTGTGCGAAGGCTGCACTCCGTGCGAAGGCTGCACTCCGTGCGAGGGCTGCACTCCGTGCGAAGGCTGCACTCCGTGCAACAGCAGCACTCCGTGCGAAGGCTGCACTCCGTGCGAAGGCTGCATACCTTGCGAAGTCTCCACTCCGTGCGAAGGCTGCACTCCGTGTGAAGGCTGCACTACGTGCGAAGGCTGCACTCCGTGCGAAGGCTGCACTCCGTGCGAAGGCTGCACTCCGTGCGAAGGCTGCACACCTTGCGAAGTCTCCACTCCGTGCGAAGGCTGCACTCCGTGCGATGGCTGCACTCCATGCGAAGGCTGCACTCCGTGCAACAGCAGCACTCCGTGCGAAGGCAGCACTCCGTGCGAAAGCAGCACTCCGTGCGAAGGCTGCACCCCGTGCGAAGGCTGCACTCCGTGTGAATGCTGCACTCCGTGCGATGGCTGCACTGTGTTCGAGGGCTGCACTCTGTGCGAAAACTGCTGCACTGCATGCAAAGGCTGCTCTCCCTGTGAAGGGTATACTCCCAGTGGAGGCTGCACTCCATGGAGAGACTGCACTCCATGCAGAGACTGCACTCCATGCAGTGACTGCACTCCATGTGGAGGCTGCACTCCATGTGGAGGCTGCACTCCCTGCGGAGGCTGCACTCATTGTGAAGGCTGCACTCCGTGCGAAGGCTGCACTCCGTGCGAAGGCTGCCCTCCGTGCGAAGGCTGCACTCCGTGCGAAGTCTGCACTCCGTGCGAAGGCTGCACTCCTTTCGAAGTCTCAACTCTGTGCGAAGGCTGCACTCCGTGCGATGGCTGCACTCTGTGCGAGGGCTGCACTCCGTGCAACAGCAGCACTCCGTGCGAAGGCAGCACTCCGTGCGAAGTCTGCACTGTGTCCGAAGGCTGCACTCCGTGCGAAGGCTGCACTCCGTGCGAAGGCTGCACTCCGTGCCAAAGCTGCACTCCGTGCCAATGCTGCACTCTGGCCAAGGCTGCACTCCGTGAGAAGGCTGCACTCCGTGCGAAGGCTGCATTCCGTGCGAAGGCTGCACTCCGTGCGAAGGCAGCACTCCGTGCGAAGGCTGCACTCTTTGCGAAGGCTGCACTCCTTGCGAAGTCTCCACTCCGTGCGAAGGCTGCACTCTGTGCGATGGCTGCACTCCGTGCGAGGGATGCACTATGTGCGAAGGCTGCACTCCGTGCGAAGGCTGCACTTCGTGCGGAGGCTGCACTCCTTGCGAAGGCTGCACTCCGTGCCAAGGCTGCACTCGGTGCCAAGGCTGCACTCGGTGCCAAGGCTGCACTCGGTGCCAAGGCTGCACTCCGTGCGAAGGCTGCACTCCTTGCGAAGGCTGAACTCCGTGCGACGGCTGCAATACGTGCGAAGGCTGCACTCCGTGCGAAGGCTGCACTCTGTGCGAAGGCTGCACTCCGTGCGGAGACTGCACTCGTTGCGAAGGCTGCACTCCGTGCGAAGGCTGCACACCTTGCGAAGTCTCCACTCCGTGAGAAGGCTGCACTCCGTGCGATGGCTGCACTCCATGCGAAGGCTGCACTCCGTGCAACAGCAGCACTCCGTGCGAATGCAGCACTCTGTGCGAAAGCAGCACTCCGTGCGAAGGCTGCACTCCGTGCAAAGGCTGCACTCCGTGCGAAGGCTGCACTCCTTGCGAAGGCTGCACTCCGAGCGAAGCCTGCACTCCGTGCGATGGCTGCACTCTGTGCGAAGTCTGCACTCCGTGCGAAGGCTGCACTCCTTGCGAAGTCTCCACTCCGTGCGATGGCTGCACTCGGTGTGATGGCTGCACTCTGTGCGAGGGCTGCACTCTGAGCAACAGCAGCAGTCCGTGCGTATGCAGCACTCCGTGCGAAAGCAGCACTCCGTGTGAAGGCTGCACTCCGTGCGAAGGCTGCACTCTGTGCGAAGGCTGCACCCCGTGCGAAGGCTGCACTCCGTGCGAAGGCTGCACTCCGTGCGAAGGCTGCACTCCGTGCGAAGGCTACACTCCGTGCGAAGGCTGCACTCCGTGCAAGGCTGCACTGTGTTCGAGGGCTGCACTATGTGCGAAAACTGCTGCACTGCATGCAAAGCCTGCTCTCCCTGTGGAGGGTGTATTCCCAGTGGAGGCTGCACTCCATGAGGAGACTGCACTCCATGCAGAGACTGCACTCCATGCAGAGACTGCACTCCATGTGGAGGCTGCACTCCATGTGGAGGCTGCACACCCTGCGGAGGCTGCACTCATTGTGAAGGCTGCACTCATTGTGAAGGCTGCACTCCGTGCGAAGGCTGCACTCCGTGCGAATGCCGCACTCCGTGCGAAGGCTCCTCTCCTTGCGAAGTCTCCACTCCGTGCGAAGGCTGCACTCCGTGCGATGGCTGCACTCCGTGCGAAGGCTGCACTCAGTGCAACAGCAGCACTCCGTGCGAAGGCAGCACTCCGTGCGAAGGCAGCACTCCGTGCGAAGGCAGCACTATGTGCGAAGGCTGCACTCCGTGCGAAGGCTGCACTCCGTGCGAAGGCTGCACTCCGCGCTAAGGCTCCACACCGCGCGAAGGCTTAACTTTGTGCGAAGGCTGCACTCCGTGCGAAGGCTGCACTCCGTGTGAAGGCTGCACTCCGTGCGAAGGCTGCACTCCTTGCGATGTCTCCACTCCGTGCGAAGGCTGCACTCCGTGCGATGACTGCACTCCGTGCGAAGGCTGCACTCCGTGCGAAGGCTGCACTCCGTGCGAAGGCTGCACTCCGTGCGAAGGCTGCACTCCGCGCTAAGGCTCCACTCTGTGCGAAGGCTTAACTCCGTGCGAAGGCTCCACTCCGTGCGAAGGCTGCACTCTGTGCAAATGCTGCACTCCGTGCGATGGCTGCACTGTGTTCGAGGGCTGCACACTGTGCGAAAACTGCTGCACTGCATGCAAAGGCTGCTCTCCCTGTGAAGGGTGTACTCCCAGTGGAGGCTGCACTCCATGCAGAGACTGCACTCCATGCAGAGACTGCACTCCATGCAGAGACTGCACCCCATGCAGAGACTGCACTCCATGTGGAGCCTGCACTCCATGTGGAGGCTGCACTCCCTGCGGAGGCTGCACTCATTGTGAAGGCTGCACTCCGTGCGAAGGCTGCACTCCGTGCGAAAGCTGCACTCCGTGCGAAGGTTGCACTCCGTGCGAAGGCTGCACTCCGTGCGAAGGCTGCACTCCGTGCGAAGGCTGCACTCCGTGCGAAGGCTGCATTCCGTGAGAAGGCTGCACTCATTGCGACGTCTCCACTCCGTGCGAAGGCTGCACTCCGTGCGAAGGCTGCACTCCGTGCGAAGGCTGCACTCCGTGCGAAGGCTGCACTCCGTGTTAAGTCTGCACTGTGTTCGAGGGCTGCACTATGTGCGAAAACTGCTGCACTGCATGCAAAGGCTGCTCTCCCTGTGGAGGGTGTATTCCCAGTGGAGGCTGCACTCCATGCAGAGACTGCACTCCATGCAGAGACTGCACTCCATGTGGAGGCTGCACTCCATGTGGAGGCTGCACACCCTGCGGAGGCTGCACTCATTGTGAAGGCTGCACTCATTGTGAAGGCTGCACTCCGTGCGAAGGCTGCGCTCCGTGCGAATGCCGCACTCCGTGCGAAGGCTCCTCTTCTTGCGAAGTCTCCACTCTGTGCGAAGGCTGCACTCCGTGCGATGGCTGCACTCCGTGCGAAGGCTGCACTCAGTGAAACAGCAGCACTCCGTGCGAAGGCAGCACTCCGTGCGAAGGCAGCACTATGTGCGAAGGCTGCACTCCGTGCGAAGGCTGCACTCCGAGCGAAGGCTGCACTCCGCGCTAAGGCTCCACTCCGCGCGAAGGCTTAACTCCGTGCGAAGGCTCCACTCCGTGCGAAGGCTGCACTCCGTGCGAAGGCTGCACTCCGTGCGAAGGCTGCACTCCGTGCGAAGGCTGCACTCCGTGTGAAGGCTGCACTCCGTGCGAAGGCTGCACTCCTTGCGATGTCTCTACTCCGTGCGAAGGCTGTACTCCGTGCGATGACTGCACTCCGTGCGAAGGCTGCACTCCGTGCGAAGGCTGCACTCCGTGCGAAGGCTGCACTCCGCACTAAGGCTCCACTCTGTGCGAAGGCTTAACTCCGTGCGAAGGCTCCACTCCGTGCGAAGGCTGCACTCTGTGCAAATGCTGCACTCCGTGCGATGGCTGCACTGTGTTCGAGGGCTGCACACTGTGCGAAAACTGCTGCACTGCATGCAAAGGCTGCTCTCCCTGTGAAGGGTGTACTCCCAGTGGAGGCTGCACTCCATGCAGAGACTGCACTCCATGCAGAGACTGCACCCCATGCAGAGACTGCACTCCATGTGGAGGCTGCACTCCAAGTGGAGGCTGCACTCCCTGCGGAGGCTGCACTCATTGTGAAGGCTGCACTCCGTGCGACGGCTGCACTCCGTGCGAAGGCTGCACTCCATTCGAAGGTTGCACTCCGTGTGAAGGCTGCACTCCGTGCGAAGGCTGCACTCCGTGCGAAGGCTGCACTCCGTGCGAAGGCTGCACTCCGTGAGAAGGCTGCACTCCTTGTGACGTCACCACTCCGTGCGA
The DNA here is from genome assembly GCF_023898315.1 of Schistocerca nitens. Classification (NCBI taxonomy): domain Eukaryota; kingdom Metazoa; phylum Arthropoda; class Insecta; order Orthoptera; family Acrididae; genus Schistocerca; species Schistocerca nitens. The sequence continues at coordinate 6,043 of NW_026045986.1, read as the reverse complement.
AGGCTGCACTCCGTGAGATGGCTGCACTCCGTGCGAAAGCTGCACTCCGTGCGAAGGCTGCACTCCTTGCAAAGACTCAACTCCGTGCGAAAGCTGCACTCCGTGCAATGGCTGCAATCCATGCGAAGGTTGCACTCCATGTGAAGGCTGCACTCCGTGCGAAGGCTGCACTCCGTGCGAAGGCTGCACTCCGTGCGAAGGCTGCACTCCGTGCGAAGGCTGCACTCCGTGCGAAGGCTGCACTCCGTGCGAAGGCTGCACTCCGTGCCAAGGCTGCACTCCGTGCCAGGGCTGCACTCTGTGCGAAGGCTGCACTCTGTGCGAAGGCTGCACTCCGTGCGAAGGCTGCACTCCGTGCGAAGGCTGCACTCCGTGCGAAGGCTGCACTCCTTGCGAAGTCTCCACTCCCTGCGAAGGCTGCTCTCAGTGCGATGGCTGCACTCCGTGCGAAGGCTGCACTGCGTGCGAAGGCAGCACTCCGTGCGAAGGCAGCACTCCGTGCGAAGGCAGCACTCCGTGCGAAGGCAGCACTCCGTGCGAAGGCAGCACTCCGTGTGAAGGCTGCACTCCGTGCGAAGGCAGCACACCGTGTGAATTCTGCACTCCGTGCGAAGGCTGCACTCTGTGCCAAGGCTGCACTCCGTGAGAAGGCTGCACTCCGTGCGAAGGCTGCACTCCGTGCGAAGGCTGCACTCCGTGCGAAGGCTACACTCCGTGCGAAGGCTGCACTCCGTGCGAAGGCTGCACTCCTTGCAAAGTCTCAACTCCGTGCGAAGGCTGCACTCCGTGCGATGGCTGCAATCCGTGCGAAGGCTGCACTCCGTGCAACAGCAGTACTCCATGCGAAGGCAGCACTCCGTGCGAAGGCAGCACTCCGTGCGAAGGCTGCACTCCGTGCGAAGGCTGTACTCTGTGCGAAGGCTGCACTCCGTGTGAAGTCTGCACTCCGTGCGAAGGCTGCACTCCGTGCGAAGGCTGCATACCTTGCGAAGTCTCCACTCCGTGCGAAGGCTGCACTCCGTGTGAAGGCTGCACTACGTGCGAAGGCTGCACTCCGTGCGAAGGCTGCACTCCGTGCGAAGGCTGCACTCCGTGCGAAGGCTGCACACCTTGCGAAGTCTCCACTCCGTGCGAAGGCTGCACTCCGTGCGATGGCTGCAGTCCATGCGAAGGCTGCACTCCGTGCAACAGCAGCACTCCGTGCGAAGGCAGCACTCCGTGCGAAAGCAGCACTCCGTGCGAAGGCTGCACCCCGTGCGAAGGCTGCACTCCGTGTGAATGCTGCACTCCGTGCGATGGCTGCACTGTGTTCGAGGGCTGCACTCTGTGCGAAAACTGCTGCACTGCATGCAAAGGCTGCTCTCCCTGTGAAGGGTATACTCCCAGTGGAGGCTGCACTCCATGGAGAGACTGCACTCCATGCAGAGACTGCACTCCATGCAGTGACTGCACTCCATGTGGAGGCTGCACTCCATGTGGAGGCTGCACTCCCTGCGGAGGCTGCACTCATTGTGAAGGCTGCACTCCGTGCGAAGGCTGCACTCCGTGCGAAGGCTGCCCTCCGTGCGAAGGCTGCACTCCGTGCGAAGTCTGCACTCCGTGCGAAGGCTGCACTCCTTTCGAAGTCTCAACTCTGTGCGAAGGCTGCACTCCGTGCGATGGCTGCACTCTGTGCGAGGGCTGCACTCCGTGCAACAGCAGCACTCCGTGCGAAGGCAGCACTCCGTGCGAAGTCTGCACTGTGTCCGAAGGCTGCACTCCGTGCGAAGGCTGCACTCCGTGCGAAGGCTGCACTCCGTGCCAAAGCTGCACTCCGTGCCAATGCTGCACTCTGGCCAAGGCTGCACTCCGTGAGAAGGCTGCACTCCGTGCGAAGGCTGCATTCCGTGCGAAGGCTGCACTCCGTGCGAAGGCAGCACTCCGTGCGAAGCCTGCACTCTTTGCGAAGGCTGCACTCCTTGCGAAGTCTCCACTCCGTGCGAAGGCTGCACTCCGTGCGATGGCTGCACTCCGTGCGAGGGATGCACTATGTGCGAAGGCTGCACTCCGTGCGAAGGCTGCACTTCGTGCGGAGGCTGCACTCCTTGCGAAGGCTGCACTCCGTGCCAAGGCTGCACTCGGTGCCAAGGCTGCACTCGGTGCCAAGGCTGCACTCGGTGCCAAGGCTACACTCCGTGCGAAGGCTGCACTCCTTGCGAAGGCTGAACTCCGTGCGACGGCTGCAATACGTGCGAAGGCTGCACTCCGTGCGAAGGCTGCACTCTGTGCGAAGGCTGCACACCTTGCGAAGTCTCCACTCCGTGAGAAGGCTGCACTCCGTGCGATGGCTGCACTCCATGCGAAGGCTGCACTCCGTGCAACAGCAGCACTCCGTGCGAATGCAGCACTCTGTGCGAAAGCAGCACTCCATGCGAAGGCTGCACTCCGTGCAAAGGCTGCACTCCGTGCGAAGGCTGCACTCCTTGCGAAGGCTGCACTCCGAGCGAAGCCTGCACTCCGTGCGATGGCTGCACTCTGTGCGAAGTCTGCACTCCGTGCGAAGGCTGCACTCCTTGCGAAGTCTCCACTCCGTGCGATGGCTGCACTCGGTGTGATGGCTGCACTCTGTGCGAGGGCTGCACTCTGAGCAACAGCAGCAGTCCGTGCGTATGCAGCACTCCGTGCGAAAGCAGCACTCCGTGTGAAGGCTGCACTCCGTGCGAAGGCTGCACTCTGTGCGAAGGCTGCACCCCGTGCGAAGGCTGCACTCCGTGCGAAGGCTGCACTCCGTGCGAAGGCTGCACTCCGTGCGAAGGCTACACTCCGTGCGAAGGCTGCACTCCGTGCAAGGCTGCACTGTGTTCGAGGGCTGCACTATGTGCGAAAACTGCTGCACTGCATGCAAAGCCTGCTCTCCCTGTGGAGGGTGTATTCCCAGTGGAGGCTGCACTCCATGAGGAGACTGCACTCCATGCAGAGACTGCACTCCATGCAGAGACTGCACTCCATGTGGAGGCTGCACTCCATGTGGAGGCTGCACACCCTGCGGAGGCTGCACTCATTGTGAAGGCTGCACTCATTGTGAAGGCTGCACTCCGTGCGAAGGCTGCACTCCGTGCGAATGCCGCACTCCGTGCGAAGGCTCCTCTCCTTGCGAAGTCTCCACTCCGTGCGAAGGCTGCACTCCGTGCGATGGCTGCACTCCGTGCGAAGGCTGCACTCAGTGCAACAGCAGCACTCCGTGCGAAGGCAGCACTCCGTGCGAAGGCAGCACTCCGTGCGAAAGCAGCACTATGTGCGAAGGCTGCACTCCGTGCGAAGGCTGCACTCCGTGCGAAGGCTGCACTCCGCGCTAAGGCTCCACACCGCGCGAAGGCTTAACTCTGTGCGAAGGCTGCACTCCGTGCGAAGGCTGCACTCCGTGTGAAGGCTGCACTCCGTGCGAAGGCTGCACTCCTTGCGATGTCTCCACTCCGTGCGAAGTCTGCACTCCGTGCGATGACTGCACTCCGTGCGAAGGCTGCACTCCGTGCGAAGGCTTCACTCCGTGCGAAGGCTGCACTCCGTGCGAAGGCTGCACTCCGCGCTAAGGCTCCACTCTGTGCGAAGGCTTAACTCCGTGCGAAGGCTCCACTCCGTGCGAAGGCTGCACTCTGTGCAAATGCTGCACTCCGTGCGATGGCTGCACTGTGTTCGAGGGCTGCACACTGTGCGAAAACTGCTGCACTGCATGCAAAGGCTGCTCTCCCTGTGAAGGGTGTACTCCCAGTGGAGGCTGCACTCCATGCAGAGACTGCACTCCATGCAGAGACTGCACTCCATGCAGAGACTGCACCCCATGCAGAGACTGCACTCCATGTGGAGGCTGCACTCCATGTGGAGGCTGCACTCCCTGCGGAGGCTGCACTCATTGTGAAGGCTGCACTCCGTGCGAAGGCTGCACTCCGTGCGAAAGCTGCACTCCGTGCGAAGGTTGCACTCCGTGCGAAGGCTGCACTCCGTGCGAAGGCTGCACTCCGTGCGAAGGCTGCACTCCGTGCGAAGGCTGCACTCCGTGAGAAGGCTGCACTCCTTGCGACGTCTCCACTCCGTGCGAAGGCTGCACTCCGTGCGAAGGCTGCACTCCGTGCGAAGGCTGCACTCCGTGCGAAGGCTGCACTCCGTGTTAAGTCTGCACTGTGTTCGAGGGCTGCACTATGTGCGAAAACTGCTGCACTGCATGCAAAGGCTGCTCTCCCTGTGGAGGGTGTATTCCCAGTGGAGGCTGCACTCCATGCAGAGACTGCACTCCATGCAGAGACTGCACTCCATGTGGAGGCTGCACTCCATGTGGAGGCTGCACACCCTGCGGAGGCTGCACTCATTGTGAAGGCTGCACTCATTGTGAAGGCTGCACTCCGTGCGAAGGCTGCGCTCCGTGCGAATGCCGCACTCCGTGCGAAGGCTCCTCTTCTTGCGAAGTCTCCACTCCGTGCGAAGGCTGCACTCCGTGCGATGGCTGCACTCCGTGCGAAGGCTGCACTCAGTGAAACAGCAGCACTCCGTGCGAAGGCAGCACTCCGTGCGAAGGCAGCACTATGTGCGAAGGCTGCACTCCGTGCGAAGGCTGCACTCCGAGCGAAGGCTGCACTCCGCGCTAAGGCTCCACTCCGCGCGAAGGCTTAACTCCGTGCGAAGGCTCCACTCCGTGCGAAGGCTGCACTCCGTGCGAAGGCTGCACTCCGTGCGAAGGCTGCACTCCGTGCGAAGGCTGCACTCCGTGTGAAGGCTGCACTCCGTGCGAAGGCTGCACTCCTTGCGATGTCTCTACTCCGTGCGAAGGCTGTACTCCGTGCGATGACTGCACTCCGTGCGAAGGCTGCACTCCGTGCGAAGGCTGCACTCCGTGCGAAGGCTGCACTCCGCACTAAGGCTCCACTCTGTGCGAAGGCTTAACTCCGTGCGAAGGCTCCACTCCGTGCGAAGGCTGCACTCTGTGCAAATGCTGCACTCCGTGCGATGGCTGCACTGTGTTCGAGGGCTGCACACTGTGCGAAAACTGCTGCACTGCATGCAAAGGCTGCTCTCCCTGTGAAGGGTGTACTCCCAGTGGAGGCTGGAGGCTGCACTCCATGCAGAGACTGCACTCCATGCAGAGACTGCACCCCATGCAGAGACTGCACTCCATGTGGAGGCTGCACTCCAAGTGGAGGCTGCACTCCCTGCGGAGGCTGCACTCATTGTGAAGGCTGCACTCCGTGCGACGGCTGCACTCCGTGCGAAGGCTGCACTCCATTCGAAGGTTGCACTCCGTGTGAAGGCTGCACTCCGTGCGAAGGCTGCACTCCGTGCGAAGGCTGCACTCCGTGCGAAGGCTGCACTCCGTGAGAAGGCTGCACTCCTTGTGACGTCACCACTCCGTGCGAAGGCTGCACTCCGTGAGATGGCTGCACTCCGTGCGAAAGCTGCACTCCGTGCGAAGGCTGCACTCCTTGCAAAGACTCAACTCCGTGCGAAGGCTGCACTCCGTGCAATGGCTGCAATCCATGCGAAGGTTGCACTCCATGTGAAGGCTGCACTCCGTGCGAAGGCTGCACTCCGTGCGAAGGCTGCACTCCGTGCGAAGGCTGCACTCCGTGCGAAGGCTGCACTCCGTGCGAAGGCTGCACTCCGTGCGAAGGCTGCACTCCGTGCCAAGGCTGCACTCCGTGCCAGGGCTGCACTCTGTGCGAAGGCTGCACTCTGTGCGAAGGCTGCACTCCGTGCGAAGGCTGCACTCCGTGCGAAGGCTGCACTCCGTGCGAAGGCTGCACTCCTTGCGAAGTCTCCACTCCCTGCGAAGGCTGCTCTCAGTGCGATGGCTGCACTCCGTGCGAAGGCTGCACTGCGTGCGAAGGCAGCACTCCGTGCGAAGGCAGCACTCCGTGCGAAGGCAGCACTCCGTGCGAAGGCAGCACTCCGTGCGAAGGCAGCACTCCGTGTGAAGGCTGCACTCCGTGCGAAGGCAGCACACCGTGTGAATTCTGCACTCCGTGCGAAGGCTGCACTCTGTGCCAAGGCTGCACTCCGTGAGAAGGCTGCACTC
>NW_026045985.1:0-54615 GCF_023898315.1 Schistocerca nitens | reverse complement strand
CCTTCGCACAGAGTGCAGCCATCGCACGGAGTGCAGCCTTCGCACGGAGTGGAGACTTCGCAAGGAGTGCAGCCTTCGAACGGAGTGCAGCCTTCACACGGAGTGCAGCTTTCGAACGGAGTGCTGCCTTCGAACGGAGTGCTGCCTTCGCACGGAGTGCTGCCTTCGCACGGAGTGCAGCCTTCGCACGGAGTGCAGACTTCACACGGAGTGCAGCCTTCGCACAGAGTACAGCCTTCGCACGGAGTGCAGCCTTCGCACGGAGTGCTGCCTTCGCACGGAGTGCTGCCTTCGCATGGAGTACTGCTGTTGCACGGAGTGCAGCCTTCGCACGGATTGCAGCCATCGCACGGAGTGCAGCCTTCGCACGGAGTTGAGACTTTGCAAGGAGTGCAGCCTTCGCACGGAGTGCAGCCTTCGCACGGAGTGTAGCCTTCGCACGGAGTGCAGCCTTCGCACGGAGTGCAGCCTTCGCACGGAGTGCAGCCTTCTCACGGAGTGCAGCCTTGGCACAGAGTGCAGCCTTCGCACGGAGTGCAGAATTCACACGGTGTGCTGCCTTCGCACGGAGTGCAGCCTTCACACGGAGTGCTGCCTTCGCACGGAGTGCTGCCTTCGCACGGAGTGCTGCCTTCGCACGGAGTGCTGCCTTCGCACGGAGTGCTGCCTTCGCACGCAGTGCAGCCTTCGCACGGAGTGCAGCCATCGCACTGAGAGCAGCCTTCGCAGGGAGTGGAGACTTCGCAAGGAGTGCAGCCTTCGCACGGAGTGCAGCCTTCGCACGGAGTGCAGCCTTCGCACGGAGTGCAGCCTTCGCACAGAGTGCAGCCTTCGCACAGAGTGCAGCCCTGGCACGGAGTGCAGCCTTGGCACGGAGTGCAGCCTTCGCACGGAGTGCAGCCTTCGCACGGAGTGCAGCCTTCGCACGGAGTGCAGCCTTCGCACGGAGTGCAGCCTTCGCACGGAGTGCAGCCTTCGCACGGAGTGCAGCCTTCACATGGAGTGCAACCTTCGCATGGATTGCAGCCATTGCACGGAGTGCAGCCTTCGCACGGAGTTGAGTCTTTGCAAGGAGTGCAGCCTTCGCACGGAGTGCAGCTTTCGCACGGAGTGCAGCCATCTCACGGAGTGCAGCCTTCGCACGGAGTGGTGACGTCACAAGGAGTGCAGCCTTCTCACGGAGTGCAGCCTTCGCACGGAGTGCAGCCTTCGCACGGAGTGCAGCCTTCGCACGGAGTGCAGCCTTCACACGGAGTGCAACCTTCGAATGGAGTGCAGCCTTCGCACGGAGTGCAGCCGTCGCACGGAGTGCAGCCTTCACAATGAGTGCAGCCTCCGCAGGGAGTGCAGCCTCCACTTGGAGTGCAGCCTCCACATGGAGTGCAGTCTCTGCATGGGGTGCAGTCTCTGCATGGAGTGCAGTCTCTGCATGGAGTGCAGCCTCCAGCCTCCACTGGGAGTACACCCTTCACAGGGAGAGCAGCCTTTGCATGCAGTGCAGCAGTTTTCGCACAGTGTGCAGCCCTCGAACACAGTGCAGCCATCGCACGGAGTGCAGCATTTGCACAGAGTGCAGCCTTCGCACGGAGTGGAGCCTTCGCACGGAGTTAAGCCTTCGCACAGAGTGGAGCCTTAGTGCGGAGTGCAGCCTTCGCACGGAGTGCAGCCTTCGCACGGAGTGCAGCCTTCGCACGGAGTGCAGTCATCGCACGGAGTACAGCCTTCGCACGGAGTAGAGACATCGCAAGGAGTGCAGCCTTCGCACGGAGTGCAGCCTTCACACGGAGTGCAGCCTTCGCACGGAGTGCAGCCTTCGCACGGAGTGCAGCCTTCGCACGGAGTGCAGCCTTCGCACGGAGTGGAGCCTTCGCACGGAGTTAAGCCTTCGCGCGGAGTGGAGCCTTAGCGCGGAGTGCAGCCTTCGCTCGGAGTGCAGCCTTCGCACGGAGTGCAGCCTTCGCACATAGTGCTGCCTTCGCACGGAGTGCTGCCTTCGCACGGAGTGCTGCTGTTTCACTGAGTGCAGCCTTCGCACGGAGTGCAGCCATCGCACGGAGTGCAGCCTTCGCACGGAGTGGAGACTTCGCAAGAAGAGGAGCCTTCGCACGGAGTGCGGCATTCGCACGGAGCGCAGCCTTCGCACGGAGTGCAGCCTTCACAATGAGTGCAGCCTTCACAATGAGTGCAGCCTCCGCAGGGTGTGCAGCCTCCACATGGAGTGCAGCCTCCACATGGAGTGCAGTCTCTGCATGGAGTGCAGTCTCTGCATGGAGTGCAGCCTCCACTGGGAATACACCCTCCACAGGGAGAGCAGCCTTTGCATGCAGTGCAGCAGTTTTCGCACATAGTGCAGCCCTCGAACACAGTGCAGACTTAACACGGAGTGCAGCCTTCGCACGGAGTGCAGCCTTCGCACGGAGTGCAGCCTTCGCACGGAGTGCAGCCTTCGCACGGAGTGGAGACGTCGCAAGGAGTGCAGCCTTCTCACGGAGTGCAGCCTTCGCACGGAGTGCAGCCTTCGCACGGAGTGCAGCCTTCGCACGGAGTGCAGCCTTCGCACGGAGTGCAACCTTCGCACGGAGTGCAGCTTTCGCACGGAGTGCAGCCTTCGCACGGAGTGCAGCCTTCACAATGAGTGCAGCCTCCGCAGGGAGTGCAGCCTCCACATGGAGTGCAGCCTCCACATGGAGTGCAGTCTCTGCATGGGGTGCAGTCTCTGCATGGAGTGCAGTCTCTGCATGGAGTGCAGTCTCTGCATGGAGTGCAGCCTCCACTGGGAGTACACCCTTCACAGGGAGAGCAGCCTTTGCATGCAGTGCAGCAGTTTTCGCACAGTGTGCAGCCCTCGAACACAGTGCAGCCATCGCACGGAGTGCAGCATTTGCACAGAGTGCAGCCTTCGCACGGAGTGGAGCCTTCGCACGGAGTTAAGCCTTCGCACAGAGTGGAGCCTTAGCGCGGAGTGCAGCCTTCGCACGGAGTGCAGCCTTCGCACGGAGTGAAGCCTTCGCACGGAGTGCAGCCTTCGCACGGAGTGCAGTCATCGCACGGAGTGCAGACTTCGCACGGAGTGGAGACATCGCAAGGAGTGCAGCCTTCGCACGGAGTGCAGCCTTCACACGGAGTGCAGCCTTCGCACGGAGTGCAGCCTTCGCACAGAGTTAAGCCTTCGCGCGGTGTGGAGCCTTAGCGCGGAGTGCAGCCTTCGCACGGAGTGCAGCCTTCGCACGGAGTGCAGCCTTCGCACATAGTGCTGCTTTCGCACGGAGTGCTGCCTTCGCACGGAGTGCTGCCTTCGCACGGAGTGCTGCTGTTGCACTGAGTGCAGCCTTCGCACGGAGTGCAGCCATCGCACGGAGTGCAGCCTTCGCACGGAGTGGAGACTTCGCAAGGAGAGGAGCCTTCGCACGGAGTGCGGCATTCGCACGGAGTGCAGCCTTCGCACGGAGTGCAGCCTTCACAATGAGTGCAGCCTTCACAATGAGTGCAGCCTCCGCAGGGTGTGCAGCCTCCACATGGAGTGCAGCCTCCACATGGAGTGCAGTCTCTGCATGGAGTGCAGTCTCTGCATGGAGTGCAGTCTCCTCATGGAGTGCAGCCTCCACTGGGAATACACCCTCCACAGGGAGAGCAGGCTTTGCATGCAGTGCAGCAGTTTTCGCACATAGTGCAGCCCTCGAACACAGTGCAGCCTTGCACGGAGTGCAGCCTTCGCACGGAGTGTAGCCTTCGCACGGAGTGCAGCCTTCGCACGGAGTGCAGCCTTCGCACGGAGTGCAGCCTTCGCACGGGGTGCAGCCTTCGCACAGAGTGCAGCCTTCGCACGGAGTGCAGCCTTCACACGGAGTGCTGCTTTCGCACGGAGTGCTGCATACGCACGGACTGCTGCTGTTGCTCAGAGTGCAGCCCTCGCACAGAGTGCAGCCATCACACCGAGTGCAGCCATCGCACGGAGTGGAGACTTCGCAAGGAGTGCAGCCTTCGCACGGAGTGCAGACTTCGCACAGAGTGCAGCCATCGCACGGAGTGCAGGCTTCGCTCGGAGTGCAGCCTTCGCAAGGAGTGCAGCCTTCGCACGGAGTGCAGCCTTTGCACGGAGTGCAGCCTTCGCATGGAGTGCTGCTTTCGCACAGAGTGCTGCATTCGCACGGAGTGCTGCTGTTGCACGGAGTGCAGCCTTCGCATGGAGTGCAGCCATCGCACGGAGTGCAGCCTTCTCACGGAGTGGAGACTTCGCAAGGTGTGCAGCCTTCGCACAGAGTGCAGCCTTCGCACGGAGTGCAGCCTTCGCACGTATTGCAGCCGTCGCACGGAGTTCAGCCTTCGCAAGGAGTGCAGCCTTCGCACGGAGTGTAGCCTTGGCACCGAGTGCAGCCTTGGCACCGAGTGCAGCCTTGGCACCGAGTGCAGCCTTGGCACGGAGTGCAGCCTTCGCAAGGAGTGCAGCCTCCGCACGAAGTGCAGCCTTCGCACGGAGTGCAGCCTTCGCACATAGTGCATCCCTCGCACGGAGTGCAGCCATCGCACGGAGTGCAGCCTTCGCACGGAGTGGAGACTTCGCAAGGAGTGCAGCCTTCGCAAAGAGTGCAGGCTTCGCACGGAGTGCTGCCTTCGCACGGAGTGCAGCCTTCGCACGGAATGCAGCCTTCGCACGGAGTGCAGCCTTCTCACGGAGTGCAGCCTTGGCCAGAGTGCAGCATTGGCACGGAGTGCAGCTTTGGCACGGAGTGCAGCCTTCGCACGGAGTGCAGCCTTCGCACGGAGTGCAGCCTTCGGACACAGTGCAGACTTCGCACGGAGTGCTGCCTTCGCACGGAGTGCTGCTGTTGCACGGAGTGCAGCCCTCGCACAGAGTGCAGCCATCGCACGGAGTGCAGCCTTCGCACAGAGTTGAGACTTCGAAAGGAGTGCAGCCTTCGCACGGAGTGCAGACTTCGCACGGAGTGCAGCCTTCGCACGGAGGGCAGCCTTCGCACGGAGTGCAGCCTTCGCACGGAGTGCAGCCTTCACAATGAGTGCAGCCTCCGCAGGGAGTGCAGCCTCCACATGGAGTGCAGCCTCCACATGGAGTGCAGTCACTGCATGGAGTGCAGTCTCTGCATGGAGTGCAGTCTCTCCATGGAGTGCAGCCTCCACTGGGAGTATACCCTTCACAGGGAGAGCAGCCTTTGCATGCAGTGCAGCAGTTTTCGCACAGAGTGCAGCCCTCGAACACAGTGCAGCCATCGCACGGAGTGCAGCATTCACACGGAGTGCAGCCTTCGCACGGGGTGCAGCCTTCGCACGGAGTGCTGCTTTCGCACGGAGTGCTGCCTTCGCACGGAGTGCTGCTGTTGCACGGAGTGCAGCCTTCGCATGGACTGCAGCCATCGCACGGAGTGCAGCCTTCGCACGGAGTGGAGACTTCGCAAGGTGTGCAGCCTTCGCACGGAGTGCAGCCTTCGCACGGAGTGCAGCCTTCGCACGGAGTGCAGCCTTCGCACGTAGTGCAGCCTTCACACGGAGTGCAGCCTTCGCACGGAGTGGAGACTTCGCAAGGTATGCAGCCTTCGCACGGAGTGCAGCCTTCGCACGGAGTGCAGACTTCACACGGAGTGCAGCCTTCGCACAGAGTACAGCCTTCGCACGGAGTGCAGCCTTCGCACGGAGTGCTGCCTTCGCACGGAGTGCTGCCTTCGCATGGAGTACTGCTGTTGCACGGAGTGCAGCCTTCGCACGGATTGCAGCCATCGCACGGAGTGCAGCCTTCGCACGGAGTTGAGACTTTGCAAGGAGTGCAGCCTTCGCACGGAGTGCAGCCTTCGCACGGAGTGTAGCCTTCGCACGGAGTGCAGCCTTCGCACGGAGTGCAGCCTTCGCACGGAGTGCAGCCTTCTCACGGAGTGCAGCCTTGGCACAGAGTGCAGCCTTCGCACGGAGTGCAGAATTCACACGGTGTGCTGCCTTCGCACGGAGTGCAGCCTTCACACGGAGTGCTGCCTTCGCACGGAGTGCTGCCTTCGCACGGAGTGCTGCCTTCGCACGGAGTGCTGCCTTCGCACGGAGTGCTGCCTTCGCACGCAGTGCAGCCTTCGCACGGAGTGCAGCCATCGCACTGAGAGCAGCCTTCGCAGGGAGTGGAGACTTCGCAAGGAGTGCAGCCTTCGCACGGAGTGCAGCCTTCGCACGGAGTGCAGCCTTCGCACGGAGTGCAGCCTTCGCACAGAGTGCAGCCTTCGCACAGAGTGCAGCCCTGGCACGGAGTGCAGCCTTGGCACGGAGTGCAGCCTTCGCACGGAGTGCAGCCTTCGCACGGAGTGCAGCCTTCGCACGGAGTGCAGCCTTCGCACGGAGTGCAGCCTTCGCACGGAGTGCAGCCTTCGCACGGAGTGCAGCCTTCACATGGAGTGCAACCTTCGCATGGATTGCAGCCATTGCACGGAGTGCAGCTTTCGCACGGAGTTGAGTCTTTGCAAGGAGTGCAGCCTTCGCACGGAGTGCAGCTTTCGCACGGAGTGCAGCCATCTCACGGAGTGCAGCCTTCGCACGGAGTGGTGACGTCACAAGGAGTGCAGCCTTCTCACGGAGTGCAGCCTTCGCACGGAGTGCAGCCTTCGCACGGAGTGCAGCCTTCGCACGGAGTGCAGCCTTCACACGGAGTGCAACCTTCGAATGGAGTGCAGCCTTCGCACGGAGTGCAGCCGTCGCACGGAGTGCAGCCTTCACAATGAGTGCAGCCTCCGCAGGGAGTGCAGCCTCCACTTGGAGTGCAGCCTCCACATGGAGTGCAGTCTCTGCATGGGGTGCAGTCTCTGCATGGAGTGCAGTCTCTGCATGGAGTGCAGCCTCCACTGGGAGTACACCCTTCACAGGGAGAGCAGCCTTTGCATGCAGTGCAGCAGTTTTCGCACAGTGTGCAGCCCTCGAACACAGTGCAGCCATCGCACGGAGTGCAGCATTTGCACAGAGTGCAGCCTTCGCACGGAGTGGAGCCTTCGCACGGAGTTAAGCCTTCGCACAGAGTGGAGCCTTAGTGCGGAGTGCAGCCTTCGCACGGAGTGCAGCCTTCGCACGGAGTGCAGCCTTCGCACGGAGTGCAGTCATCGCACGGAGTACAGCCTTCGCACGGAGTAGAGACATCGCAAGGAGTGCAGCCTTCGCACGGAGTGCAGCCTTCACACGGAGTGCAGCCTTCGCACGGAGTGCAGCCTTCGCACGGAGTGCAGCCTTCGCACGGAGTGCAGCCTTCGCACGGAGTGGAGCCTTCGCACGGAGTTAAGCCTTCGCGCGGAGTGGAGCCTTAGCGCGGAGTGCAGCCTTCGCTCGGAGTGCAGCCTTCGCACGGAGTGCAGCCTTCGCACATAGTGCTGCCTTCGCACGGAGTGCTGCCTTCGCACGGAGTGCTGCTGTTTCACTGAGTGCAGCCTTCGCACGGAGTGCAGCCATCGCACGGAGTGCAGCCTTCGCACAGAGTGGAGACTTCGCAAGAAGAGGAGCCTTCGCACGGAGTGCGGCATTCGCACGGAGCGCAGCCTTCGCACGGAGTGCAGCCTTCACAATGAGTGCAGCCTTCACAATGAGTGCAGCCTCCGCAGGGTGTGCAGCCTCCACATGGAGTGCAGCCTCCACATGGAGTGCAGTCTCTGCATGGAGTGCAGTCTCTGCATGGAGTGCAGCCTCCACTGGGAATACACCCTCCACAGGGAGAGCAGCCTTTGCATGCAGTGCAGCAGTTTTCGCACATAGTGCAGCCCTCGAACACAGTGCAGACTTAACACGGAGTGCAGCCTTCGCACGGAGTGCAGCCTTCGCACGGAGTGCAGCCTTCGCACGGAGTGCAGCCTTCGCACGGAGTGGAGACGTCGCAATGAGTGCAGCCTTCTCACGGAATGCAGCCTTCGCACGGAGTGCAGCCTTCGCACGGAGTGCAGCCTTCGCACGGAGTGCAGCCTTCGCACGGAGTGCAACCTTCGCACGGAGTGCAGCTTTCGCACGGAGTGCAGCCTTCGCACGGAGTGCAGCCTTCACAATGAGTGCAGCCTCCGCAGGGAGTGCAGCCTCCACATGGAGTGCAGGCTCCACATGGAGTGCAGTCTCTGCATGGGGTGCAGTCTCTGCATGGAGTGCAGTCTCTGCATGGAGTGCAGTCTCTGCATGGAGTGCAGCCTCCACTGGGAGTACACCCTTCACAGGGAGAGCAGCCTTTGCATGCAGTGCAGCAGTTTTCGCACAGTGTGCAGCCCTCGAACACAGTGCAGCCATCGCACGGAGTGCAGCATTTGCACAGAGTGCAGCCTTCGCACGGAGTGGAGCCTTCGCACGGAGTTAAGCCTTCGCACAGAGTGGAGCCTTAGCGCGGAGTGCAGCCTTCGCACGGAGTGCAGCCTTCGCACGGAGTGCAGCCTTCGCACGGAGTGCAGCCTTCGCACGGAGTGCAGTCATCGCACGGAGTGCAGCCTTCGCACGGAGTGGAGACATCGCAAGGAGTGCAGCCTTCGCACGGAGTGCAGCCTTCACACGGAGTGCAGCCTTCGCACGGAGTGCAGCCTTCGCACAAAGTTAAGCCTTCGCGCGGTGTGGAGCCTTAGCGCGGAGTGCAGCCTTCGCACGGAGTGCAGCCTTCGCACGGAGTGCAGCCTTCGCACATAGTGCTGCCTTCGCACGGAGTGCTGCCTTCGCACGGAGTGCTGCCTTCGCACGGAGTGCTGCTGTTGCACTGAGTGCAGCCTTCGCACGGAGTGCAGCCATCGCACGGAGTGCAGCCTTCGCACGGAGTGGAGACTTCGCAAGGAGAGGAGCCTTCGCACGGAGTGCGGCATTCGCACGGAGTGCAGCCTTCGCACGGAGTGCAGCCTTCACAATGAGTGCAGCCTTCACAATGAGTGCAGCCTCCGCAGGGTGTGCAGCCTCCACATGGAGTGCAGCCTCCACATGGAGTGCAGTCTCTGCATGGAGTGCAGTCTCTGCATGGAGTGCAGTCTCCTCATGGAGTGCAGCCTCCACTGGGAATACACCCTCCACAGGGAGAGCAGGCTTTGCATGCAGTGCAGCAGTTTTCGCACATAGTGCAGCCCTCGAACACAGTGCAGCCTTGCACGGAGTGCAGCCTTCGCACGGAGTGTAGCCTTCGCACGGAGTGCAGCCTTCGCACGGAGTGCAGCCTTCGCACGGAGTGCAGCCTTCGCACGGGGTGCAGCCTTCGCACAGAGTGCAGCCTTCGCACGGAGTGCAGCCTTCACACGGAGTGCTGCTTTCGCACGGAGTGCTGCATACGCACGGACTGCTGCTGTTGCTCAGAGTGCAGCCCTCGCACAGAGTGCAGCCATCACACCGAGTGCAGCCATCGCACGGAGTGGAGACTTCGCAAGGAGTGCAGCCTTCGCACGGAGTGCAGACTTCGCACAGAGTGCAGCCATCGCACGGAGTGCAGGCTTCGCTCGGAGTGCAGCCTTCGCAAGGAGTGCAGCCTTCGCACGGAGTGCAGCCTTTGCACGGAGTGCAGCCTTCGCACGGAGTGCTGCTTTCGCACAGAGTGCTGCATTCGCACGGAGTGCTGCTGTTGCACGGAGTGCAGCCTTCGCATGGAGTGCAGCCATCGCACGGAGTGCAGCCTTCTCACGGAGTGGAGACTTCGCAAGGTGTGCAGCCTTCGCACGGAGTGCAGCCTTCGCAACGAGTGCAGTCTCCGCACGGAGTGCAGCCTTCGCACAGAGTGCAGCCTTCGCACGGAGTGCAGCCTTCGCACGTATTGCAGCCGTCGCACGGAGTTCAGCCTTCGCAAGGAGTGCAGCCTTCGCACGGAGTGCAGCCTTGGCACCGAGTGCAGCCTTGGCACCGAGTGCAGCCTTGGCACCGAGTGCAGCCTTGGCACGGAGTGCAGCCTTCGCAAGGAGTGCAGCCTCCGCACGAAGTGCAGCCTTCGCACGGAGTGCAGCCTTCGCACATAGTGCATCCCTCGCACGGAGTGCAGCCATCGCACAGAGTGCAGCCTTCGCACAGAGTGGAGACTTCGCAAGGAGTGCAGCCTTCGCAAAGAGTGCAGCCTTCGCACGGAGTGCTGCCTTCGCACGGAGTGCAGCCTTCGCACGGAATGCAGCCTTCGCACGGAGTGCAGCCTTCTCACGGAGTGCAGCCTTGGCCAGAGTGCAGCATTGGCACGGAGTGCAGCTTTGGCACGGAGTGCAGCCTTCGCACGGAGTGCAGCCTTCGCACGGAGTGCAGCCTTCGGACACAGTGCAGACTTCGCACGGAGTGCTGCCTTCGCACGGAGTGCTGCTGTTGCACGGAGTGCAGCCCTCGCACAGAGTGCAGCCATCGCACGGAGTGCAGCCTTCGCACAGAGTTGAGACTTCGAAAGGAGTGCAGCCTTCGCACGGAGTGCAGACTTCGCACGGAGTGCAGCCTTCGCACGGAGGGCAGCCTTCGCACGGAGTGCAGCCTTCGCACGGAGTGCAGCCTTCACAATGAGTGCAGCCTCCGCAGGGAGTGCAGCCTCCACATGGAGTGCAGCCTCCACATGGAGTGCAGTCACTGCATGGAGTGCAGTCTCTGCATGGAGTGCAGTCTCTCCATGGAGTGCAGCCTCCACTGGGAGTATACCCTTCACAGGGAGAGCAGCCTTTGCATGCAGTGCAGCAGTTTTCGCACAGAGTGCAGCCCTCGAACACAGTGCAGCCATCGCACGGAGTGCAGCATTCACACGGAGTGCAGCCTTCGCACGGGGTGCAGCCTTCGCACGGAGTGCTGCTTTCGCACGGAGTGCTGCCTTCGCACGGAGTGCTGCTGTTGCACGGAGTGCAGCCTTCGCATGGAGTGCAGCCATCGCACGGAGTGCAGCCTTCGCACGGAGTGGAGACTTCGCAAGGTGTGCAGCCTTCGCACGGAGTGCAGCCTTCGCACGGAGTGCAGCCTTCGCACGGAGTGCAGCCTTCGCACGTAGTGCAGCCTTCACACGGAGTGCAGCCTTCGCACGGAGTGGAGACTTCGCAAGGTATGCAGCCTTCGCACGGAGTGCAGCCTTCGCACGGAGTGCTGCTGTTGCACGGAGTGCAGCCTTCGCACGGAGTGCAGCCCTCGCACGGAGTGCAGCCTTCGCACGGAGTGCAGCCTTCGCACAGAGTGCAGCCTTCGCACAGAGTGCAGCCCTGGCACGGAGTGCAGCCTTGGCACGGAGTGCAGCCTTCGCACGGAGTGCAGCCTTCGCACGGAGTGCAGCCTTCGCACGGAGTGCAGCCTTCGCATGGAGTGCAGCCTTCGCACGGAGTGCAGCCTTCGCACGGAGTGCAGCCTTCACATGGAGTGCAACCTTCGCATGGATTGCAGCCATAGCACGGAGTGCAGCCTTCGCACGGAGTTGAGTCTTTGCAAGGAGTGCAGCCTTCGCACGGAGTGCAGCTTTCGCACGGAGTGCAGCCATCTCACGGAGTGCAGCCTTCGCACGGAGTGGAGACGTCGCAAGGAGTGCAGCCTTCTCACGGAGTGCAGCCTTCGCACGGAGTGCAGCCTTCGCACGGAGTGCAGCCTTCGCACGGAGTGCAGCCTTCGCACGGAGTGCAACCTTCGCACGGAGTGCAGCCTTCGCACGGAGTGCAGCCGTCGCACGGAGTGCAGCCTTCACATGGAGTGCAGCCTCCGCAGGGAGTGCAGCCTCCACATGGAGTGCAGCCTCCACATGGAGTGCAGTCTCTGCATGGGGTGCAGTCTCTGCATGGAGTGCAGTCTCTGCATGGAGTGCAGCCTTCTCTGGGAGTACACCCTTCACAGGGAGAGCAGCGTTTGCATGCAGTGCAGCAGTTTTCGCACAGTGTGCAGCCCTCGAACACAGTGCAGCCATCGCACGGAGTGCAGCATTTGCACAGAGTGCAGCCTTCGCACGGAGTGGAGCCTTCGCACAGAGTTAAGCCTTCGCACAGAGTGCAGCCATCGCACGGAGTGCAGCCTTCGCACGGAGTGGAGACTTCGCAAGGAGTGCAGCCTTCGAACGGAGTGCAGCCTTCACACGGAGTGCAGCTTTCGAACGGAGTGCTGCCTTCGAACGGAGTGCTGCCTTCGCACGGAGTGCTGCCTTCGCACGGAGTGCAGCCTTCGCACGGAGTGCAGACTTCACACGGAGTGCAGCCTTCGCACAGAGTACAGCCTTCACACGGAGTGCAGCCTTCGCACGGAGTGCTGCCTTCGCACGGAGTGCTGCCTTCGCATGGAGTACTGCTGTTGCACGGAGTGCAGCCTTCGCACGGATTGCAGCCATCGCACGGAGTGCAGCCTTCGCACGGAGTTGAGACTTTGCAAGGAGTGCAGCCTTCGCACGGAGTGCAGCCTTCGCACGGAGTGTAGCCTTCGCACGGAGTGCAGCCTTCGCACGGAGTGCAGCCTTCGCACGGAGTGCAGCCTTCTCACGGAGTGCAGCCTTGGCACAGAGTGCAGCCTTCGCACGGAGTGCAGAATTCACACGGTGTGCTGCCTTCGCACGGAGTGCAGCCTTCACACGGAGTGCTGCCTTCGCACGGAGTGCTCCCTTCGCACGGAGTGCTGCCTTCGCACGGAGTGCTGCCTTCGCACGGAGTGCTGCCTTCGCACGCAGTGCAGCCTTCGCACGGAGTGCAGCCATCGCACTGAGAGCAGCCTTCGCAGGGAGTGGAGACTTCGCAAGGAGTGCAGCCTTCGCACGGAGTGCAGCCTTCGCACGGAGTGCAGCCTTCGCACGGAGTGCAGCCTTCGCACAGAGTGCAGCCTTCGCACAGAGTGCAGCCCTGGCACGGAGTGCAGCCTTGGCACGGAGTGCAGCCTTCGCACGGAGTGCAGCCTTCGCACGGAGTGCAGCCTTCGCACGGAGTGCAGCCTTCGCACGGAGTGCAGCCTTCGCACGGAGTGCAGCCTTCGCACGGAGTGCAGCCTTCACATGGAGTGCAACCTTCGCATGGATTGCAGCCATTGCACGGAGTGCAGCCTTCGCACGGAGTTGAGTCTTTGCAAGGAGTGCAGCCTTCGCACGGAGTGCAGCTTTCGCACGGAGTGCAGCCATCTCACGGAGTGCAGCCTTCGCACGGAGTGGTGACGTCACAAGGAGTGCAGCCTTCGCACGGCGTGCAGCCTTCGCACGGAGTGCAGCCTTCGCACGGAGTTCAGCCTTCACACGGAGTGCAACCTTCGAATGGAGTGCAGCCTTCGCACGGAGTGCAGCCGTCGCACGGAGTGCAGCCTTCACAATGAGTGCAGCCTCCGCAGGGAGTGCAGCCTCCACTTGGAGTGCAGCCTCCACATGGAGTGCAGTCTCTGCATGGGGTGCAGTCTCTGCATGGAGTGCAGTCTCTGCATGGAGTGCAGCCTCCACTGGGAGTACACCCTTCACAGGGAGAGCAGCCTTTGCATGCAGTGCAGCAGTTTTCGCACAGTGTGCAGCCCTCGAACACAGTGCAGCCATCGCACGGAGTGCAGCATTTGCACAGAGTGCAGCCTTCGCACGGAGTGGAGCCTTCGCACGGAGTTAAGCCTTCGCACAGAGTGGAGCCTTAGTGCGGAGTGCAGCCTTCGCACGGAGTGCAGCCTTCGCACGGAGTGCAGCCTTCGCACGGAGTGCAGTCATCGCACGGAGTACAGCCTTCGCACGGAGTAGAGACATCGCAAGGAGTGCAGCCTTCGCACGGAGTGCAGCCTTCACACGGAGTGCAGCCTTCGCACGGAGTGCAGCCTTCGCACGGAGTGCAGCCTTCGCACGGAGTAGAGACATCGCAAGGAGTGCAGCCTTCGCACGGAGTGCAGCCTTCACACGGAGTGCAGCCTTCGCACGGAGTGCAGCCTTCGCACGGAGTGCAGCCTTCGCACGGAGTGCAGCCTTCGCACGGAGTGGAGCCTTCGCACGGAGTTAAGCCTTCGCGCGGAGTGGAGCCTTAGCGCGGAGTGCAGCCTTCGCTCGGAGTGCAGCCTTCGCACGGAGTGCAGCCTTCGCACATAGTGCTGCCTTCGCACGGAGTGCTGCCTTCGCACGGAGTGCTGCTGTTTCACTGAGTGCAGCCTTCGCACGGAGTGCAGCCATCGCACGGAGTGCAGCCTTCGCACGGAGTGGAGACTTCGCAAGAAGAGGAGCCTTCGCACGGAGTGCGGCATTCGCACGGAGCGCAGCCTTCGCACGGAGTGCAGCCTTCACAATGAGTGCAGCCTTCACAATGAGTGCAGCCTCCGCAGGGTGTGCAGCCTCCACATGGAGTGCAGCCTCCACATGGAGTGCAGTCTCTGCATGGAGTGCAGTCTCTGCATGGAGTGCAGCCTCCACTGGGAATACACCCTCCACAGGGAGAGCAGCCTTTGCATGCAGTGCAGCAGTTTTCGCACATAGTGCAGCCCTCGAACACAGTGCAGACTTAACACGGAGTGCAGCCTTCGCACGGAGTGCAGCCTTCGCACGGAGTGCAGCCTTCGCACGGAGTGCAGCCTTCGCACGGAGTGGAGACGTCGCAAGGAGTGCAGCCTTCTCACGGAGTGCAGCCTTCGCACGGAGTGCAGCCTTCGCACGGAGTGCAGCCTTCGCACGGAGTGCAGCCTTCGCACGGAGTGCAACCTTCGCACGGAGTGCAGCTTTCGCACGGAGTGCAGCCTTCGCACGGAGTGCAGCCTTCACAATGAGTGCAGCCTCCGCAGGGAGTGCAGCCTCCACATGGAGTGCAGCCTCCACATGGAGTGCAGTCTCTGCATGGGGTGCAGTCTCTGCATGGAGTGCAGTCTCTGCATGGAGTGCAGTCTCTGCATGGAGTGCAGCCTCCACTGGGAGTACACCCTTCACAGGGAGAGCAGCCTTTGCATGCAGTGCAGCAGTTTTCGCACAGTGTGCAGCCCTCGAACACAGTGCAGCCATCGCACGGAGTGCAGCATTTGCACAGAGTGCAGCCTTCGCACGGAGTGGAGCCTTCGCACGGAGTTAAGCCTTCGCACAGAGTGGAGCCTTAGCGCGGAGTGCAGCCTTCGCACGGAGTGCAGCCTTCGCACGGAGTGCAGCCTTCGCACGGAGTGCAGCCTTCGCACGGAGTGCAGTCATCGCACGGAGTGCAGCCTTCGCACGGAGTGGAGACATCGCAAGGAGTGCAGCCTTCGCACGGAGTGCAGCCTTCACACGGAGTGCAGCCTTCGCACGGAGTGCAGCCTTCGCACAGAGTTAAGCCTTCGCGCGGTGTGGAGCCTTAGCGCGGAGTGCAGCCTTCGCACGGAGTGCAGCCTTCGCACGGAGTGCAGCCTTCGCACATAGTGCTGCCTTCGCACGGAGTGCTGCCTTCGCACGGAGTGCTGCCTTCGCACGGAGTGCTGCTGTTGCACTGAGTGCAGCCTTCGCACGGAGTGCAGCCATCGCACGGAGTGCAGCCTTCGCACGGAGTGGAGACTTCGCAAGGAGAGGAGCCTTCGCACGGAGTGCGGCATTCGCACGGAGTGCAGCCTTCGCACGGAGTGCAGCCTTCACAATGAGTGCAGCCTTCACAATGAGTGCAGCCTCCGCAGGGTGTGCAGCCTCCACATGGAGTGCAGCCTCCACATGGAGTGCAGTCTCTGCATGGAGTGCAGTCTCTGCATGGAGTGCAGTCTCCTCATGGAGTGCAGCCTCCACTGGGAATACACCCTCCACAGGGAGAGCAGGCTTTGCATGCAGTGCAGCAGTTTTCGCACATAGTGCAGCCCTCGAACACAGTGCAGCCTTGCACGGAGTGCAGCCTTCGCACGGAGTGTAGCCTTCGCACGGAGTGCAGCCTTCGCACGGAGTGCAGCCTTCGCACGGAGTGCAGCCTTCGCACGGGGTGCAGCCTTCGCACAGAGTGCAGCCTTCGCACGGAGTGCAGCCTTCACACGGAGTGCTGCTTTCGCACGGAGTGCTGCATACGCACGGACTGCTGCTGTTGCTCAGAGTGCAGCCCTCGCACAGAGTGCAGCCATCACACCGAGTGCAGCCATCGCACGGAGTGGAGACTTCGCAAGGAGTGCAGCCTTCGCACGGAGTGCAGACTTCGCACAGAGTGCAGCCATCGCACGGAGTGCAGGCTTCGCTCGGAGTGCAGCCTTCGCAAGGAGTGCAGCCTTCGCACGGAGTGCAGCCTTTGCACGGAGTGCAGCCTTCGCACGGAGTGCTGCTTTCGCACAGAGTGCTGCATTCGCACGGAGTGCTGCTGTTGCACGGAGTGCAGCCTTCGCATGGAGTGCAGCCATCGCACGGAGTGCAGCCTTCTCACGGAGTGGAGACTTCGCAAGGTGTGCAGCCTTCGCACGGAGTGCAGCCTTCGCAACGAGTGCAGTCTCCGCACGGAGTGCAGCCTTCGCACAGAGTGCAGCCTTCGCACGGAGTGCAGCCTTCGCACGTATTGCAGCCGTCGCACGGAGTTCAGCCTTCGCAAGGAGTGCAGCCTTCGCACGGAGTGCAGCCTTGGCACCGAGTGCAGCCTTGGCACCGAGTGCAGCCTTGGCACCGAGTGCAGCCTTGGCACGGAGTGCAGCCTTCGCAAGGAGTGCAGCCTCCGCACGAAGTGCAGCCTTCGCACGGAGTGCAGCCTTCGCACATAGTGCATCCCTCGCACGGAGTGCAGCCATCGCACGGAGTGCAGCCTTCGCACGGAGTGGAGACTTCGCAAGGAGTGCAGCCTTCGCAAAGAGTGCAGCCTTCGCACGGAGTGCTGCCTTCGCACGGAGTGCAGCCTTCGCACGGAATGCAGCCTTCGCACGGAGTGCAGCCTTCTCACGGAGTGCAGCCTTGGCCAGAGTGCAGCATTGGCACGGAGTGCAGCTTTGGCACGGAGTGCAGCCTTCGCACGGAGTGCAGCCTTCGCACGGAGTGCAGCCTTCGGACACAGTGCAGACTTCGCACGGAGTGCTGCCTTCGCACGGAGTGCTGCTGTTGCACGGAGTGCAGCCCTCGCACAGAGTGCAGCCATCGCACGGAGTGCAGCCTTCGCACAGAGTTGAGACTTCGAAAGGAGTGCAGCCTTCGCACGGAGTGCAGACTTCGCACGGAGTGCAGCCTTCGCACGGAGGGCAGCCTTCGCACGGAGTGCAGCCTTCGCACGGAGTGCAGCCTTCACAATGAGTGCAGCCTCCGCAGGGAGTGCAGCCTCCACATGGATTGCAGCCTCCACATGGAGTGCAGTCACTGCATGGAGTGCAGTCTCTGCATGGAGTGCAGTCTCTCCATGGAGTGCAGCCTCCACTGGGAGTATACCCTTCACAGGGAGAGCAGCCTTTGCATGCAGTGCAGCAGTTTTCGCACAGAGTGCAGCCCTCAAACACAGTGCAGCCATCGCACGGAGTGCAGCATTCACACGGAGTGCAGCCTTCGCACGGGGTGCAGCCTTCGCACGGAGTGCTGCTTTCGCACGGAGTGCTGCCTTCGCACGGAGTGCTGCTGTTGCACGGAGTGCAGCCTTCGCATGGAGTGCAGCCATCGCACGGAGTGCAGCCTTCGCACGGAGTGGAGACTTCGCAAGGTGTGCAGCCTTCGCATGGAGTGCAGCCTTCGCACGGAGTGCAGCCTTCGCACGGAGTGCAGCCTTCGCACGTAGTGCAGCCTTCACACGGAGTGCAGCCTTCGCACGGAGTGGAGACTTCGCAAGGTATGCAGCCTTCGCACGGAGTGCAGCCTTCGCACGGAGTGCTGCTGTTGCACGGAGTGCAGCCTTCGCACGAAGTGCAGCCTTCGCACAGAGTGCAGCCTTCGCACGGAGTGCAGACTTCGCACGGGGTTTAGCCTTCGCACAGAGTGCAGCCTTCGCATAGAGTGCAGCCCTTACACGGAGTGCTGCCTTCACACAGAGAGCTGCCTTCGCACGGAGTGCTGCTGTTGCACAGAGTGGAGCCTTCGCACGGAGTGCAGCCATCGCACGGAGTGCAGCCTTCGCACGGAGTGGAGACTTTGCAAGGAGTGCAGCCTTCGCACGGAGTGCAGCCTTCACACGGAGTGCAGCATTCGCACGGAGTGCAGCCTTCGCACGAAGTGCAGCCTTCGAACTGAGTGCAGCCTCCGCACGGAGTGCTGCCTTCGAACGGAGTGCTGCCTTTGCACGGAGTACTGCTGTTGCACGGAGTGCAGCCTTCGCACGGATAGCCACCATCGCACGGAGTGCAGCCTTCACACGGAGTGGAGACTTCGCAAGGAGTGCAGCCTTCGCACGGAGTGCAGCCTTCGCACGCAGTGCAGCCTTCGCACGGAGTGCAGCCTTCGCACAGAGTACAGCCTTCGCACGGAGTGCAGCCTTCGCATGGAGTGCTGCCTTCGCACGGAGTGCTGCCTTCGCATGGAGTGCTGCTGTTGCACGGAGTGCAGCCTTCGCACGGATTGCAGCCATCGTACGGAGTGCAGCCTTCGCACGGAGTGGAGACTTTGCAAGGAGTGCAGCCTTCGCATGGAGTGCAGCCTTCGCACGGAGTGCAGCCTTCGCACGGAGTGCAGCCTTCGCACGGAGTGCAGCCTTCTCAAGGAGTGCAGCCTTGGCACGGAGTGCAGCCTTCGCACGGAGTGCAGCCTTCGCACGGAGTGCAGCATTTGCACGGTGTGCTGCCTTCGCACGGAGTGCAGCCTTCACACGGAGTGCTGCCTTCGCACGGAGTGCTGCCTTCGCACGAAGTGCAGCCTCCACATGGAGTGCAGCCTCCACATGGAGTGCAGTCTCTGCATGGGGTGCAGTCTCTGCATGGAGTGCAGTCTCTGCATGGAGTGCAGCCTCCTATGGGAGTACACCCTTCACAGGGAGAGCAGCCTTTGCATGCAGTGCAGCAGTTTTCGCACAGTGTGCAGCCCTCGAACACAGTGCAGCCATCGCACGGAGTGCAGCATTTCCACAAAGTGCAGCCTTCGCAAGGAGTGGAGCCTTCGCACGGAGTTAAGTCTTCGCACGGTGTGGAGCCTTAGCGCGGAGTGCAGCCTTCGCACGGAGTGCAGCCTTCGCACGGAGTGCAGCCTTCGCACGGAGTGCAGCCATCGCACGGAGTGCAGCCTTCCTACGGAGTGGAGACATCGCATGGAGTGCAGCCTTCGCACGGAGTGCAGCCTTCGCACGGAGTGCAGCCTTCGCACAGAGTGCAAACTTCGCACGGAGTGCAGCCTTCGCACGAAGTGCTGCCTTCTCACGGAGTGCTGCCTTCGCACGGAAAGCTGCCTTCGCACGGAGCGCAGCCTTCGCTTGGAGCGCAGCCATCGCACGGAGTGCAGCCTTCGCACGGAGCGGAGGTTTCGCAAGGAGTGCAGCCTTCGCACAGAGTGCAGCCTTCGCACAGAGTGCAGCCTTCGCACGGAGTGCAGCCTTCGCACGGAGTGCAGCCTTCACACGGAGTGCTGCCTTCACACGGAGAGCTGCCTTCGCACGGAGTGCTGCTGTTGCACGGAGTGCAGCCTTCGCACTGAGTGCAGCCATCGCACGGAGTGCAGCCTTCGCACGGAGTGGAGACTTTGCAAGGGGTGCAGCCATCGCACGGAGTGCAGCCTTCGCACGGAGTGCTGCCTTCGCACAGAGTGCAGCCTTTGCACAGAGTGCAGCCTTCGCACGGAGTGCAGCCATCGCACGGAGTGGAGACTTTGCAAGGAGTGCAGCCTTCGCACGGAGTGCAGCCTTCACAGGGAGTGCTGCCTTCGCACGGAGTGCAGCCTTCGCACGGAGTGAAGCCTTCGCATGGAGTGCAGCCTTCGCACGGAGTGCTGCCTTCGCACTGAGTGCTGCCTTCGCACGGAGTGCTGCTGTTGCACGGAGTGCAGTCTTCGCACGGAGTGCAGCCTTCGCACGGAGTGCAGTCTTCGCACGGAGTGCAGCCTTCGCACGGAGTGAAGCCTTCGCATGGAGTGCTGCCTTCGCATGGAGTGCTGCCTTCGCACTGAGTGCTGCCTTCGCACTGAGTGCTGCCATCGTACGGAGTGCTGCTGTTGCACGGAGTGCAGTTTTCTCACGGAGTGCAGCCTTCGCACGGAGTGCAGTCTTCGCACGGAGTGCAGCCTTCGCACGGAGTGCAGCCTTCGCACGGAGTGCAGCCTACGCACGGAGTGCTGCCTTCGCACGGATTGCAGACTTCACAATGAGTGCAGCCTTCAAAATAAGTGCAGCCTCCGCAGGGAGCGCAGCCTTCGCACGGAGTGCAGCCTTCGCACGGAGTGCAGCCTTCGCACGGAGTGCTGCCTTCGCACAGAGTGCAGCCTTCGCACGGAGTGCAGCCTTCGCACGGAGTGCAGCCTTCTCACGGAGTGCAGCCTTGGCACAGAGTGCAGCCTTCGCACGGAGTGCAGCATTCACACGGTGTGCTGCCTTCGCACGGAGTGCAGCCTTCACACGGAGTGCTGCCTTCGCACGGAGTGCTGCCTTCGCACGGAGTGCTGCCTTCGCACGGAGTGCTGCCTTCGCACGCAGTGCAGCCTTCGCACGGAGTGCAGCCATCGCACTGAGTGCAGCCTTCGCAGGGAGTGGAGACTTCGCAAGGAGTGCAGCCTTCGCACGGAGTGCAGCCTTCGCACGGAGTGCAGCCTTCGCACGGAGTGCAGCCTTCGCACGGAGTGCAGCCTTCGCACAGAGTGCAGCCCTGGCACGGAGTGCAGCCTTGGCACGGAGTGCAGCCTTCGCACGGAGTGCAGCCTTCGCACGGAGTGCAGCCTTCGCACAGAGTGCAGCCATCGCACGGAGTGCAGCCTTCGCACGGAGTGGAGACTTCGCAAGGAGTGCAGCCTTCGAACGGAGTGCAGCCTTCACACGGAGTGCAGCCTTCGAACGGAGTGCTGCCTTCGAACGGAGTGCTGCCTTCGCACGGAGTGCTGCCTTCGCACGGAGTGCAGCCTTCGCACGGAGTGCAGCCTTCGCACAGAGTACAGCCTTCGCACGGAGTGCAGCCTTCGCACGGAGTGCTGCCTTCGCACGGAGTGCTGCCTTCGCATGGAGTGCTGCTGTTGCACGGAGTGCAGCCTTCGCACGGATTGCAGCCATCGTACGGAGTGCAGCCTTCGCACGGAGTGGAGACTTTGCAAGGAGTGCAGCCTTCGCATGGAGTGCAGCCTTCGCACGGAGTGCAGCCTTCGCACGGAGTGCAGCCTTCGCACGGAGTGCAGCCTTCTCAAGGAGTGCAGCCTTGGCACGGAGTGCAGCCTTCGCACGGAGTGCAGCCTTCGCACGGAGTGCAGCATTTGCACGGTGTGCTGCCTTCGCACGGAGTGCAGCCTTCACACGGAGTGCTGCCTTCGCACGGAGTGCTGCCTTCGCACGAAGTGCAGCCTCCACATGGAGTGCAGCCTCCACATGGAGTGCAGTCTCTGCATGGGGTGCAGTCTCTGCATGGAGTGCAGTCTCTGCATGGAGTGCAGCCTCCTATGGGAGTACACCCTTCACAGGGAGAGCAGCCTTTGCATGCAGTGCAGCAGTTTTCGCACAGTGTGCAGCCCTCGAACACAGTGCAGCCATCGCACGGAGTGCAGCATTTCCACAGAGTGCAGCCTTCGCAAGGAGTGGAGCCTTCGCACGGAGTTAAGTCTTCGCACGGTGTGGAGCCTTAGCGCGGAGTGCAGCCTTCGCACGGAGTGCAGCCTTCGCACGGAGTGCAGCCTTCGCACGGAGTGCAGCCATCGCACGGAGTGCAGCCTTCGCACGGAGTGGAGACATCGCATGGAGTGCAGCCTTCGCACGGAGTGCAGCCTTCGCACGGAGTGCAGCCTTCGCACAGAGTGCAAACTTCGCACGGAGTGCAGCCTTCGCACGAAGTGCTGCCTTCTCACGGAGTGCTGCCTTCGCACGGAAAGCTGCCTTCGCACGGAGCGCAGCCTTCGCTTGGAGCGCAGCCATCGCACGGAGTGCAGCCTTCGCA
Organism: Schistocerca nitens; assembly: GCF_023898315.1. Classification (NCBI taxonomy): domain Eukaryota; kingdom Metazoa; phylum Arthropoda; class Insecta; order Orthoptera; family Acrididae; genus Schistocerca; species Schistocerca nitens. The sequence goes on along the minus strand of NW_026045985.1, from coordinate 32,844 downwards.
CGGAGTGGAGGTTTCGCAAGGAGTGCAGCCTTCGCACAGAGTGCAGCCTTTGCACAGAGTGCAGCCTTCGCACGGAGTGCAGCCTTCGCACGGAGTGCAGCCTTCACACGGAGTGCAGCCTTCGCAGGGAGTGGAGACTTCGCAAGGAGTGCAGCCTTCGCACGGAGTGCAGTCTTCGCACGGAGTGCACCCTTCGCACGGAGTGCAGCCTTCGCACAGAGTGCAGCCTTCGCACAGAGTACAGCCCTCGCACGGAGTGCAGCCTTGGCACGGAGTGCAGACTTCGCACGGAGTGCAGCCTTCGCACGGAGTGCAGCCTTCGCACAGAGTGCAGCCATCGCACGGAGTGCAGCCTTCGCACGGAGTGGAGACTTCGTAAGGAGTGCAGCCTTCGCACGGAGTGCAGCCTTCACACGGAGTGCTGCCTTCACACGGAGAGCTGCCTTCGCACGGAGTGCTGCTGTTGCACGGAGTGCAGCCTTCGCACTGAGTGCAGCCATCGCACGGAGTGCAGCCTTCGCACGGAGTGGAGACTTTGCAAGGGGTGCAGCCATCGCACGGAGTGCAGCCTTCGCACGGAGTGCTGCCTTCGCATAGAGTGCAGCCTTTGCACAGAGTGCAGCCTTCGCACGGAGTGCAGCCATCGCACGGAGTGGAGACTTTGCAAGGAGTGCAGCCTTCGCACGGAGTGCAGCCTTCACAGGGAGTGCTGCCTTCGCACGGAGTGCAGCCTTCGCACGGAGTGAAGCCTTCGCATGGAGTGCAGCCTTCGCACGGAGTGCTGCCTTCGCACTGAGTGCTGCCTTCGCACGGAGTGCTGCTGTTGCACGGAGTGCAGTCTTCGCACGGAGTGCAGCCTTCGCACGGAGTGCAGTCTTCGCACGGAGTGCAGCCTTCGCACGGAGTGAAGCCTTCGCATGGAGTGCTGCCTTCGCATGGAGTGCTGCCTTCGCACTGAGTGCTGCCTTCGCACTGAGTGCTGCCATCGTACGGAGTGCTGCTGTTGCACGGAGTGCAGTTTTCTCACGGAGTGCAGCCTTCGCACGGAGTGCAGCCTTCGCACGGAGTGCAGTCTTCGCACGGAGTGCAGCCTTCGCACGGAGTGCAGCCTTCGCACGGAGTGCAGCCTTCGCACGGAGTGCTGCCTTCGCACGGATTGCAGACTTCACAATGAGTGCAGCCTTCAAAATAAGTGCAGCCTCCGCAGGGAGCGCAGCCTTCGCACGGAGTGCAGCCTTCGCACGGAGTGCAGCCTTCGCACGGAGTGCTGCCTTCGCACGGAGTGCTGCCTTCGCACGGAGTGCTGCCTTCGCACGGAGTGCTGCCTTCGCACGGAGTGCTGCCTTCGCACGGAGTGCTGCCTTCGCACGGAGTGCTGCCTTCGCACGCAGTGCAGCCTTCGCACAGAGTGCAGCCATCGCACGGAGTGCAGCCTTCGCACGGAGATGAGACTTTGCAAGGAGTGCAGCCTTCGCACGGAGTGCAGCCTTCGCACATAGTGCATCCCTCGCACGGAGTGCAGCCATCGCACGGAGTGCAGCCTTCGCACGGAGTGGAGACTTCGCAAGGAGTGCAGCCTTCGCAAAGAGTGCAGCCTTCGCACGGAGTGCTGCCTTCGCACGGAGTGCAGCCTTCGTACGGAATGCAGCCTTCGCATGGAGTGCAGCCTTCTCACGGAGTGCAGCCTTGGCCAGAGTGCAGCATTGGCACGGAGTGCAGCTTTGGCACGGAGTGCAGCCTTCGCACGGAGTGCAGCCTTCGCACGGAGTGCAGCCTTCGGACACAGTGCAGACTTCGCACGGAGTGCTGCCTTCGCACGGAGTGCTGCTGTTGCACGGAGTGCAGCCCTCGCACAGAGTGCAGCCATCGCACGGAGTGCAGCCTTCGCACAGAGTTGAGACTTCGAAAGGAGTGCAGCCTTCGCACGGAGTGCAGACTTCGCACGGAGTGCAGCCTTCGCACGGAGGGCAGCCTTCGCACGGAGTGCAGCCTTCGCACGGAGTGCAGCCTTCACAATGAGTGCAGCCTCCGCAGGGAGTGCAGCCTCCACATGGAGTGCAGCCTCCACATGGAGTGCAGTCTCTGCATGGAGTGCAGTCTCTGCATGGAGTGCAGTCTCTCCATGGAGTGCAGCCTCCACTGGGAGTATACCCTTCACAGGGAGAGCAGCCTTTGCATGCAGTGCAGCAGTTTTCGCACAGAGTGCAGCCCTCGAACACAGTGCAGCCATCGCACGGAGTGCAGCATTCACACGGAGTGCAGCCTTCGCACGGGGTGCAGCCTTCGCACGGAGTGCTGCTTTCGCACGGAGTGCTGCCTTCGCACGGAGTGCTGCTGTTGCACGGAGTGCAGCCTTCGCATGGAGTGCAGCCATCGCACGGAGTGCAGCCTTCGCACGGAGTGGAGACTTCGCAAGGTGTGCAGCCTTCGCACGGAGTGCAGCCTTCGCACGGAGTGCAGCCTTCGCACGGAGTGCAGCCTTCGCACGTAGTGCAGCCTTCACACGGAGTGCAGCCTTCGCACGGTGTGGAGACTTCGCAAGGTATGCAGCCTTCGCACGGAGTGCAGCCTTCGCACGGAGTGCTGCTGTTGCACGGAGTGCAGCCTTCGCACGAAGTGCAGCCTTCGCACAGAGTGCAGCCTTCGCACGGAGTGCAGCCTTCGCACGGGGTTTAGCCTTCGCACAGAGTGCAGCCCTCGCATGGAGTGCAGCCTTCACACGGAGTGCTGCCTTCACACGGAGAGCTGCCTTCGCACGGAGTGCTGCTGTTGCACGGAGTGCAGCCTTCGCACTGAGTGCAGCCATCGCACGGAGTGCAGCCTTCGCACGGAGTGGAGACTTTGCAAGGGGTGCAGCCATCGCACGGAGTGCAGCCTTCGCACGGAGTGCTGCCTTCGCACAGAGTGCAGCCTTTGCACAGAGTGCAGCCTTCGCACGGAGTGCAGCCATCGCACGGAGTGGAGACTTTGCAAGGAGTGCAGCCTTCGCACGGAGTGCAGCCTTCACAGGGAGTGCTGCCTTCGCACGGAGTGCAGCCTTCGCACGGAGTGAAGCCTTCGCATGGAGTGCAGCCTTCGCACGGAGTGCTGCCTTCGCACTGAGTGCTGCCTTCGCACGGAGTGCTGCTGTTGCACGGAGTGCAGTCTTCGCACGGAGTGCAGCCTTCGCACGGAGTGCAGTCTTCGCACGGAGTGCAGCCTTCGCACGGAGTGAAGCCTTCGCATGGAGTGCTGCCTTCGCATGGAGTGCTGCCTTCGCACTGAGTGCTGCCTTCGCACTGAGTGCTGCCATCGTACGGAGTGCTGCTGTTGCACGGAGTGCAGTTTTCTCACGGAGTGCAGCCTTCGCACGGAGTGCAGCCTTCGCACGGAGTGCAGTCTTCGCACGGAGTGCAGCCTTCGCACGGAGTGCAGCCTTCGCACGGAGTGCAGCCTTCGCACGGAGTGCTGCCTTCGCACGGATTGCAGACTTCACAATGAGTGCAGCCTTCAAAATAAGTGCAGCCTCCGCAGGGAGCGCAGCCTTCGCACGGAGTGCAGCCTTCGCACGGAGTGCAGCCTTCGCACGGAGTGCTGCCTTCGCACGGAGTGCTGCCTTCGCACGGAGTGCTGCCTTCGCACGGAGTGCTGCCTTCGCACGGAGTGCTGCCTTCGCACGGAGTGCTGCCTTCGCACGGAGTGCTGCCTTCGCACGCAGTGCAGCCTTCGCACAGAGTGCAGCCATCGCACTGAGTGCAGCCTTCGCAGGGAGTGGAGACTTCGCAAGGAGTGCAGCCTTCGCACGGAGTGCAGCCTTCGCACGGAGTGCAGCCTTCGCACGGAGTGCAGCCTTCGCACGGAGTGCAGCCTTCGCACAGAGTGCAGCCCTGGCACGGAGTGCAGCCTTGGCACGGAGCGCAGCCTTCGCACGGAGTGCAGCCTTCGCACGGAGTGCAGCCTTCGCACAGAGTGCAGCCATCGCACGGAGTGCAGCCTTCGCACGGAGTGGAGACTTCGCAAGGAGTGCAGCCTTCGAACGGAGTGCAGCCTTCACACGGAGTGCAGCCTTCGAACGGAGTGCTGCCTTCGAACGGAGTGCTGCCTTCGCACGGAGTGCTGCCTTCGCACGGAGTGCAGCCTTCGCACGGAGTGCAGACTTCACACGGAGTGCAGCCTTCGCACAGAGTACAGCCTTCGCACGGAGTGCAGCCTTCGCACGGAGTGCTGCCTTCGCACGGAGTGCTGCCTTCGCATGGAGTACTGCTGTTGCACGGAGTGCAGCCTTCGCACGGATTGCAGCCATCGCACGGAGTGCAGCCTTCGCACGGAGATGAGACTTTGCAAGGAGTGCAGGCTTCGCACGGAGTGCAGCCTTCGCACATAGTGCATCCCTCGCACGGAGTGCAGCCATCGCACGGAGTGCAGCCTTCGCACGGAGTGGAGACTTCGCAAGGAGTGCAGCCTTCGCAAAGAGTGCAGCCTTCGCACGGAGTGCTGCCTTCGCACGGAGTGCAGCCTTCGTACGGAATGCAGCCTTCGCATGGAGTGCAGCCTTCTCACGGAGTGCAGCCTTGGCCAGAGTGCAGCATTGGCACGGAGTGCAGCTTTGGCACGGAGTGCAGCCTTCGCACGGAGTGCAGCCTTCGCACGGAGTGCAGCCTTCGGACACAGTGCAGACTTCGCACGGAGTGCTGCCTTCGCACGGAGTGCTGCTGTTGCACGGAGTGCAGCCCTCGCACAGAGTGCAGCCATCGCACGGAGTGCAGCCTTCGCACAGAGTTGAGACTTCGAAAGGAGTGCAGCCTTCGCACGGAGTGCAGACTTCGCACGGAGTGCAGCCTTCGCACGGAGGGCAGCCTTCGCACGGAGTGCAGCCTTCGCACGGAGTGCAGCCTTCACAATGACTGCAGCCTCCGCAGGGAGTGCAGCCTCCACATGGAGTGCAGCCTCCACATGGAGTGCAGTCTCTGCATGGAGTGCAGTCTCTGCATGGAGTGCAGTCTCTCCATGGAGTGCAGCCTCCACTGGGAGTATACCCTTCACAGGGAGAGCAGCCTTTGCATGCAGTGCAGCAGTTTTCGCACAGAGTGCAGCCCTCGAACACAGTGCAGCCATCGCACGGAGTGCAGCATTCACACGGAGTGCAGCCTTCGCACGGGGTGCAGCCTTCGCACGGAGTGCTGCTTTCGCACGGAGTGCTGCCTTCGCACGGAGTGCTGCTGTTGCACGGAGTGCAGCCTTCGCATGGAGTGCAGCCATCGCACGGAGTGCAGCCTTCGCACGGAGTGGAGACTTCGCAAGGTGTGCAGCCTTCGCACGGAGTGCAGCCTTCGCACGGAGTGCAGCCTTCGCACGGAGTGCAGCCTTCGCACGTAGTGCAGCCTTCACACGGAGTGCAGCCTTCGCACGGTGTGGAGACTTCGCAAGGTATGCAGCCTTCGCACGGAGTGCAGCCTTCGCACGGAGTGCTGCTGTTGCACGGAGTGCAGCCTTCGCACGAAGTGCAGCCTTCGCACAGAGTGCAGCCTTCGCACGGAGTGCAGCCTTCGCACGGGGTTTAGCCTTCGCACAGAGTGCAGCCTTCGCATGGAGTGCAGCCCTTACACGGAGTGCTGCCTTCGCACAGAGAGCTGCCTTCGCACGGAGTGCTGCTGTTGCACAGAGTGGAGCCTTCGCACGGAGTGCAGCCATCGCACGGAGTGCAGCCTTCGCACGGAGTGGAGACTTTGCAAGGACTGCAGCCCTCGCACGGAGTGCAGCCTTCACACGGAGTGCAGCATTCGCACGGAGTGCAGCCTTCGCACGAAGTGCAGCCTTCGAACTGAGTGCAGCCTCCGCACAGAGTGCTGCCTTCGAACGGAGTGCTGCCTTTGCACGGAGTACTGCTGTTGCACGGAGTGCAGCCTTCGCACGGATTGCCACCATCGCATGGAGTGCAGCCTTCACACGGAGTGGAGACTTCGCAAGGAGTGCAGCCTTCGCACGGAGTGCAGCCTTCGCACGCAGTGCAGCCTTCGCACGGAGTGCAGCCTTCGCACAGAGTACAGCCTTCGCACGGAGTGCAGCCTTCGCACGGAGTGCTGCCTTCGCACGGAGTGCTGCCTTCGCATGGAGTGCTGCTGTTGCACGGAGTGCAGCCTTCGCACGGATTGCAGCCATCGTACGGAGTGCAGCCTTCGCACGGAGTGGAGACTTTGCAAGGAGTGCAGCCTTCGCATGGAGTGCAGCCTTCGCACGGAGTGCAGCCTTCGCACGGAGTGCAGCCTTCGCACGGAGTGCAGCCTTCTCAAGGAGTGCAGCCTTGGCACGGAGTGCAGCCTTCGCACGGAGTGCAGCCTTCGCACGGAGTGCAGCATTTGCACGGTGTGCTGCCTTCGCACGGAGTGCAGCCTTCACACGGAGTGCTGCCTTCGCACGGAGTGCTGCCTTCGCACGAAGTGCAGCCTCCACATGGAGTGCAGCCTCCACATGGAGTGCAGTCTCTGCATGGGGTGCAGTCTCTGCATGGAGTGCAGTCTCTGCATGGAGTGCAGCCTCCTATGGGAGTACACCCTTCACAGGGAGAGCAGCCTTTGCATGCAGTGCAGCAGTTTTCGCACAGTGTGCAGCCCTCGAACACAGTGCAGCCATCGCACGGAGTGCAGCATTTCCACAGAGTGCAGCCTTCGCAAGGAGTGGAGCCTTCGCACGGAGTTAAGTCTTCGCACGGTGTGGAGCCTTAGCGCGGAGTGCAGCCTTCGCACGGAGTGCAGCCTTCGCACGGAGTGCAGCCTTCGCACGGAGTGCAGCCATCGCACGGAGTGCAGCCTTCGCACGGAGTGGAGACATCGCATGGAGTGCAGCCTTCGCACGGAGTGCAGCCTTCGCACGGAGTGCAGCCTTCGCACAGAGTGCAAACTTCGCACGGAGTGCAGCCTTCGCACGAAGTGCTGCCTTCTCACGGAGTGCTGCCTTCGCACGGAAAGCTGCCTTCGCACGGAGCGCAGCCTTCGCTTGGAGCGCAGCCATCGCACGGAGTGCAGCCTTCGCACGGAGTGGAGGTTTCGCAAGGAGTGCAGCCTTCGCACAGAGTGCAGCCTTCGCACAGAGTGCAGCCTTCGCACGGAGTGCAGCCTTCGCACGGAGTGCAGCCTTCACACGGAGTGCAGCCTTCGCAGGGAGTGGAGACTTCGCAAGGAGTGCAGCCTTCGCACGGAGTGCAGTCTTCGCACGGAGTGCACCCTTCGCACGGAGTGCAGCCTTCGCACAGAGTGCAGCCTTCGCACAGAGTACAGCCCTCGCACGGAGTTAAGCCTTGGCACGGAGTGCAGACTTCGCACGGAGTGCAGCCTTCGCACGGAGTGCAGCCTTCGCACAGAGTGCAGCCATCGCACGGAGTGCAGCCTTCGCACGGAGTGGAGACTTCGTAAGGAGTGCAGCCTTCGCACGGAGTGCAGCCTTCACACGGAGTGCTGCCTTCACACGGAGAGCTGCCTTCGCACGGAGTGCTGCTGTTGCACGGAGTGCAGCCTTCGCACTGAGTGCAGCCATCGCACGGAGTGCAGCCTTCGCACGGAGTGGAGACTTTGCAAGGGGTGCAGCCATCGCACGGAGTGCAGCCTTCGCACGGAGTGCTGCCTTCGCACAGAGTGCAGCCTTTGCACAGAGTGCAGCCTTCGCACGGAGTGCAGCCATCGCACGGAGTGGAGACTTTGCAAGGAGTGCAGCCTTCGCACGGAGTGCAGCCTTCACAGGGAGTGCTGCCTTCGCACGGAGTGCAGCCTTCGCACGGAGTGAAGGCTTCGCATGGAGTGCAGCCTTCGCACGGAGTGCTGCCTTCGCACTGAGTGCTGCCTTCGCACGGAGTGCTGCTGTTGCACGGAGTGCAGTCTTCGCACGGAGTGCAGCCTTCGCACGGAGTGCAGTCTTCGCACGGAGTGCAGCCTTCGCACGGAGTGAAGCCTTCGCATGGAGTGCTGCCTTCGCATGGAGTGCTGCCTTCGCACTGAGTGCTGCCTTCGCACTGAGTGCTGCCATCGTACGGAGTGCTGCTGTTGCACGGAGTGCAGTTTTCTCACGGAGTGCAGCCTTCGCACGGAGTGCAGTCTTCGCACGGAGTGCAGCCTTCGCACGGAGTGCAGCCTTCGCACGGAGTGCAGCCTTCGCACGGAGTGCTGCCTTCGCACGGATTGCAGACTTCACAATGAGTGCAGCCTTCAAAATAAGTGCAGCCTCCGCAGGGAGCGCAGCCTTCGCACGGAGTGCAGCCTTCGCACGGAGTGCAGCCTTCTCACGGAGTGCAGCCTTGGCACAGAGTGCAGCCTTCGCACGGAGTGCAGCATTCACACGGTGTGCTGCCTTCGCACGGAGTGCAGCCTTCACACGGAGTGCTGCCTTCGCACGGAGTGCTGCCTTCGCACGGAGTGCTGCCTTCGCACGGAGTGCTGCCTTCGCACGGAGTGCTGCCTTCGCACGCAGTGCAGCCTTCGCACGGAGTGCAGCCATCGCACTGAGTGCAGCCTTCGCAGGGAGTGGAGACTTCGCAAGGAGTGCAGCCTTCGCACGGAGTGCAGCCTTCGCACGGAGTGCAGCCTTCGCACGGAGTGCAGCCTTCGCACGGAGTGCAGCCTTCGCAGAGAGTGCAGCCCTGGCACGGAGTGCAGCCTTGGCACGGAGTGCAGCCTTCGCACGGAGTGCAGCCTTCGCACGGAGTGCAGCCTTCGCACAGAGTGCAGCCATCGCACGGAGTGCAGCCTTTGCACGGAGTGGATACTTCGCAAGGAGTGCAGCCTTCGAACGGAGTGCAGCCTTCACACGGAGTGCAGCCTTCGAACGGAGTGCTGCCTTCGAACGGAGTGCTGCCTTCGCACGGAGTGCTGCCTTCGCACGGAGTGCATCCTTCGCACGGAGTGCAGCCTTCGCACAGAGTACAGCCTTCGCACGGAGTGCAGCCTTCGCACGGAGTGCTGCCTTCGCACGGAGTGCTGCCTTCGCATGGAGTGCTGCTGTTGCACGGAGTGCAGCCTTCGCACGGATTGCAGCCATCGTACGGAGTGCAGCCTTCGCACGGAGTGGAGACTTTGCAAGGAGTGCAGCCTTCGCATGGAGTGCAGCCTTCGCACGGAGTGCAGCCTTCGCACGGAGTGCAGCCTTCGCACGGAGTGCAGCCTTCTCAAGGAGTGCAGCCTTGGCACGGAGTGCAGCCTTCGCACGGAGTGCAGCCTTCGCACGGAGTGCAGCATTTGCACGGTGTGCTGCCTTCGCACGGAGTGGAGCCTTCACACGGAGTGCTGCCTTCGCACGGAGTGCTGCCTTCGCACGAAGTGCAGCCTCCACATGGAGTGCAGCCTCCACATGGAGTGCAGTCTCTGCATGGGGTGCAGTCTCTGCATGGAGTGCAGTCTCTGCATGGAGTGCAGCCTCCTATGGGAGTACACCCTTCACAGGGAGAGCAGCCTTTGCATGCAGTGCAGCAGTTTTCGCACAGTGTGCAGCCCTCGAACACAGTGCAGCCATCGCACGGAGTGCAGCATTTCCACAGAGTGCAGCCTTCGCAAGGAGTGGAGCCTTCGCACGGAGTTAAGTCTTCGCACGGTGTGGAGCCTTAGCGCGGAGTGCAGCCTTCGCACGGAGTGCAGCCTTCGCACGGAGTGCAGCCTTCGCACGGAGTGCAGCCATCGCACGGAGTGCAGCCTTCGCACGGAGTGGAGACATCGCATGGAGTGCAGCCTTCGCACGGAGTGCAGCCTTCGCACGGAGTGCAGCCTTCGCACAGAGTGCAAACTTCGCACGGAGTGCAGCCTTCGCACGAAGTGCTGCCTTCTCACGGAGTGCTGCCTTCGCACGGAAAGCTGCCTTCGCACGGAGCGCAGCCTTCGCTTGGAGCGCAGCCATCGCACGGAGTGCAGCCTTCGCACGGAGTGGAGGTTTCGCAAGGAGTGCAGCCTTCGCACAGAGTGCAGCCTTCGCACGGAGTGCAGCCTTCGCACGGAGTGCAGCCTTCACACGGAGTGCAGCCTTCGCAGGGAGTGGAGACTTCGCAAGGAGTGCTGCCTTCGCACGGAGTGCAGTCTTCGCACGGAGTGCACCCTTCGCACGGAGTGCAGCCTTCGCACAGAGTGCAGCCTTCGCACAGAGTACAGCCCTCGCACGGAGTGCAGCCTTGGCACGGAGTGCAGACTTCGCACGGAGCGCAGCCTTCGCACGGAGTGCAGCCTTCGCTCAGAGTGCAGCCATCGCACGGAGTGCAGCCTTCGCACGGAGTGGAGACTTCGTAAGGAGTGCAGCCTTCGCACGGAGTGCAGCCTTCACACGGAGTGCTGCCTTCACACGGAGAGCTGCCTTCGCACGGAGTGCTGCTGTTGCACGGAGTGCAGCCTTCGCACTGAGTGCAGCCATCGCACGGAGTGCAGCCTTCGCACGGAGTGGAGACTTTGCAAGGGGTGCAGCCATCGCACGGAGTGCAGCCTTCGCACGGAGTGCTGCCTTCGCACAGAGTGCAGCCTTTGCACAGAGTGCAGCCTTCGCACGGAGTGCAGCCATCGCACGGAGTGGAGACTTTGCAAGGAGTGCAGCCTTCGCACGGAGTGCAGCCTTCACAGGGAGTGCTGCCTTCGCACGGAGTGCAGCCTTCGCACGGAGTGAAGCCTTCGCATGGAGTGCAGCCTTCGCACGGAGTGCTGCCTTCGCACTGAGTGCTGCCTTCGCACGGAGTGCTGCTGTTGCACGGAGTGCAGTCTTCGCACGGAGTGCAGCCTTCGCACGGAGTGCAGTCTTCGCACGGAGTGCAGCCTTCGCACGGAGTGAAGCCTTCGCATGGAGTGCTGCCTTCGCATGGAGTGCTGCCTTCGCACTGAGTGCTGCCTTCGCACTGAGTGCTGCCATCGTACGGAGTGCTGCTGTTGCACGGAGTGCAGTTTTCTCACGGAGTGCAGCCTTCGCACGGAGTGCAGCCTTCGCACGGAGTGCAGTCTTCGCACGGAGTGCAGCCTTCGCACGGAGTGCAGCCTTCGCACGGAGTGCAGCCTTCGCACGGAGTGCTGCCTTCGCACGGATTGCAGACTTCACAATGAGTGCAGCCTTCAAAATAAGTGCAGCCTCCGCAGGGAGCGCAGCCTTCGCACGGAGTGCAGCCTTCGCACGGAGTGCAGCCTTCGCACGGAGTGCTGCCTTCGCACAGAGTGCAGCCTTCGCACGGAGTGCAGCCTTCGCACGGAGTGCAGCCTTCTCACGGAGTGCAGCCTTGGCACAGAGTGCAGCCTTCGCACGGAGTGCAGCATTCACACGGTGTGCTGCCTTCGCACGGAGTGCAGCCTTCACACGGAGTGCTGCCTTCGCACGGAGTGCTGCCTTCGCACGGAGTGCTGCCTTCGCACGGAGTGCTGCCTTCGCACGGAGTGCTGCCTTCGCACGCAGTGCAGCCTTCGCACAGAGTGCAGCCATCGCACTGAGTGCAGCCTTCGCAGGGAGTGGAGACTTCGCAAGGAGTGCAGCCTTCGCACGGAGTGCAGCCTTCGCACGGAGTGCAGCCTTCGCACGGAGTGCAGCCTTCGCACGGAGTGCAGCCTTCGCACAGAGTGCAGCCCTGGCACGGAGTGCAGCCTTGGCACGGAGTGCAGCCTTCGCACGGAGTGCAGCCTTCGCACGGAGTGCAGCCTTCGCACAGAGTGCAGCCATCGCACGGAGTGCAGCCTTCGCACGGAGTGGAGACTTCGCAAGGAGTGCAGCCTTCGAACGGAGTGCAGCCTTCTCACGGAGTGCAGCCTTGGCACAGAGTGCAGCCTTCGCACGGAGTGCAGCATTCACACGGTGTGCTGCCTTCGCACGGAGTGCAGCCTTCACACGGAGTGCTGCCTTCGCACGGAGTGCTGCCTTCGCACGGAGTGCTGCCTTCGCACGGAGTGCTGCCTTCGCACGGAGTGCTGCCTTCGCACGCAGTGCAGCCTTCGCACGGAGTGCAGCCATCGCACTGAGAGCAGCCTTCGCAGGGAGTGGAGACTTCGCAAGGAGTGCAGCCTTCGCACGGAGTGCAGCCTTCGCACGGAGTGCAGCCTTCGCACGGAGTGCAGCCTTCGCACGGAGTGCAGCCTTCGCACAAAGTGCAGCCCTGGCACGGAGTGCAGCCTTGGCACGGAGTGCAGCCTTCGCACGGACTGCAGCCTTCGCACGGAGTGCAGCCTTCGCACGGAGTGCAGCCTTCGCACGGAGTGCAGCCTTCGCACAGAGTGCAGCCTTCGCACGGAGTGCAGCCTTTGCACGGAGTGCAGCCTTCACATGGAGTGCAACCTTCGCATGGATTGCAGCCATAGCACGGAGTGCAGCCTTCGCACGGAGTTGAGTCTTTGCAAGGAGTGCAGCCTTCGCACGGAGTGCAGCTTTCGCACGGAGTGCAGCCATCTCACGGAGTGCAGCCTTCGCACGGAGTGGAGACGTCGCAAGGAGTGCAGCCTTCTCACGGAGTGCAGCCTTCGCACGGAGTGCAGCCTTCGCACGGAGTGCAGCCTTCGCACGGAGTACAGCCTTCGCACGGAGTGCAACCTTCGCACGGAGTGCAGCCTTCGCACGGAGTGCAGCCGTCGCACGGAGTGCAGCCTTCACAATGAGTGCAGCCTCCGCAGGGAGTGCAGCCTCCACATGGAGTGCAGCCTCCACATGGAGTGCAGTCTCTGCATGGGGTGCAGTCTCTGCATGGAGTGCAGTCTCTGCATGGAGTGCAGCCTCCACTGGGAGTACACCCTTCACAGGGAGACCAGCCTTTGCATGCAGTGCAGCAGTTTTCGCACAGTGTGCAGCCCTCGAACACAGTGCAGCCATCGCACGGAGTGCAGCATTTGCACAGAGTGCAGCCTTCGCACGGAGTGGAGCCTTCACACGGAGTTAAGCCGTCGCACAGAGTGGAGCCTTAGTGCGGAGTGCAGCCTTCGCACGGAGTGCAGCCTTCGCACGGAGTGCAGCCTTCGCACGGAGTGCAGTCATCGCATGGAGTGCAGCCTTCGCACGGAGTGCAGACTTCGCACGGAGTGGAGCCTTCGCACGGAGTTAAGCCTTCGCGCGGAGTGGAGCCTTAGCGCGGAGTGCAGCTTTCGCACGGAGTGCAGCCTTCGCACGGAGTGCAGCCTTCGCACATAGTGCTGCCTTCGCACGGAGTGCTGCCTTCGCATGGAGTGCTGCTGTTGCACTGAGTGCAGCCTTCGCACGGAGTGCAGCCATCGCACGGAGTGCAGCCTTCGCACGGAGTGGAGACTTCGCAAGAAGAGGAGCCTTCGCACGGAGTGCGGCATTCGCACGGAGTGCAGCCTTCGCACGGAGTGCAGCCTTCACAATGAGTGCAGCCTTCACAATGAGTGCAGCCTCCGCAGGGTGTGCAGCCTCCACATGGAGTGCAGCCTCCACATGGAGTGCTGTCTCTGCATGGAGTGCAGTCTCTGCATGGTGTGCAGTCTCCTCATGGAGTGCAGCCTCCACTGGGAATACACCCTCCACAGGGAGAGCAGCCTTTGCATGCAGTGCAGCAGTTTTCGCACATAGTGCAGCCCTCGAACACAGTGCAGACTTAACACGGAGTGCAGCCTTCGCACGGAGAGCAGCCTTCGCACGGAGTGCAGCCTTCGCACGGAGTGCAGCCTTCGCACGGAGTGCAGCCTTCGCACGGAGTGGAGACGTCGCAGGGAGTGCAGCCTTCTCACGGAGTGCAGCCTTCGCACGGAGTGCAGCCTTCGCACGGAGTGCAGCCTTCGCACGGATTGCAGCCTTCGCACGGAGTGCAACCTTCGCACGGAGTGCAGCCTTCGCACGGAGTGCAGCCTTCGCATGGAGTGCAGCCTTCACAATGAGTGCAGCCTCCGCAGGGAGTGCAGCCTCCACATGGAGTGCAGCCTTCACATGGAGTGCAGTCTCTGCATGGGGTGCAGTCTCTGCATGGAGTGCAGTCTCTGCATGGAGTGCAGCCTCCACTGGGAGTACACCCTTCACAGGGAGAGCAGCCTTTGCATGCAGTGCAGCAGTTTTCGCACAGTGTGCAGCCCTCGAACACAGTGCAGCCATCGCACGGAGTGCAGCATTTGCACAGAGTGCAGCCTTCGCACGGAGTGGAGCCTTCGCACGGAGTTAAGCCTTCGCACAGGGTGGAGCCTTAGCGTGGAGTGCAGCCTTCGCACGGAGTGCAGCCATCGCACGGAGTGCAGCCTTCGCACGGAGTGCAGTCATCGCACGGAGTGCAGCCTTCGCACGGAGTGGAGACATCGCAAGGAGTGCAGCCTTCGCACGGAGTGCAGCCTTCACACGGAGTGCAGCCTTCGCACGGAGTGCAGCCTTCGCACGGAGTGCAGCCTTCACACGGAGTGCAGCCTTTGCACGGAGTGCAGCCCTCGCACGGAGTGCAGCCCTCGCACGGAGTGCAGCCATCGCATGGAGTGCAGCATTTGCACAGAGTGCAGCCTTCGCACGGAGTGGAGCCTTCGCACGGAGTTAAGCCTTCGCGCGGTGTGGAGCCTTAGCGCGGATTGCAGCCTTCGCACGGAGCGCAGCCTTTGCACGGAGTGGAGACTTCGCAAGGAGAGGAGCCTTCGCACGGAGTGCGGCATTCGCACGGAGTGCAGCCTTCGCACGGAGTGCAGCCTTCACAATGAGTGCAGCCTTCACAATGAGTGCAGCCTCCGCAGGGTGTGCAGCATCCACATGGAGTGCAGCCTCCACATGGAGTGCAGTCTCTGCATGGAGTGCAGTCTCTGCATGGAGTGCAGTCTCCTCATGGAGTGCAGCCTCCACTGGGAATACACCCTCCACAGGGAGAGCAGGCTTTGCATGCAGTGCACCAGTTTTCGCACATAGTGCAGCCCTCGAACACAGTGCAGCATTCGCACGGAGTGCAGCCTTCGCACGGAGTGTAGCCATCGCACGGAGTGCAGCCTTCGCACGGAGTGCAGCCTTCGCACGGAGTGCAGCCTTCGCACAGAGTGCAGCCATCGCACGGAGTGCAGGCTACGCTCGGAGTGCAGCCTTTGCAAGGAGTGCAGCCTTTGCACGGAGTGCAGCCTTTGCACGGAGTGCAGCCTTCGCACGGAGTGCTGCTTTCGCACAGAGTGCTGCATTCGCACGGAGTGCTGCTGTTGCACGGAGTGCAGCCTTCGCATGGAGTGCAGCCATCACACGGAGTGCAGCCATCGCACGGAGTGGAGACTTCGCAAGGAGTGCAGCCTTCGCATGGAGTGCAGACTTCGCACAGAGTGCAGCCATCGCACGGAGTGCAGGCTTCGCTCGGAGTGCAGCCTTCGCAAGGAGTGCAGCCTTCGCACGGAGTGCAGCCTTCGCACGGAGTGGAGACTTCGCAAGGTGTGCAGCCTTCCCACGGAGTGCAGCCTTCGCACGGAGTGCAGCCTTCGCACGGAGTGCTGCCTTCGCACAGAGTGCAGCCTTCGCACGGAGTGCAGCCTTCGCACGGAGTGCAGCCTTCTCACGGAGTGCAGCCTTGGCACAGAGTGCAGCCTTCGCACGGAGTGCAGCATTCACACGGTGTGCTGCCTTCGCACGGAGTGCAGCCTTCACACGAAGTGCTGCCTTCGCACGGAGTGCTGCCTTCGCACGGAGTGCTGCCTTCGCACGGAGTGCTGCCTTCGCACGGAGTGCTGCCTTCGCACGCAGTGCAGCCTTCGCACAGAGTGCAGCCATCGCACTGAGTGCAGCCTTCGCAGGGAGTGGAGACTTCGCAAGGAGTGCAGCCTTCGCACGGAGTGCAGCCTTCGCACGGAGTGCAGCCTTCGCACGGAGTGCAGCCTTCGCACGGAGTGCAGCCTTCGCACAGAGTGCAGCCCTGGCACGGAGTGCAGCCTTGGCACGGAGTGCAGCCTTCGCACGGAGTGCAGCCTTCGCACGGAGTGCAGCCTTCGCACAGAGTGCAGCCATCGCACGGAGTGCAGCCTTCGCACGGAGTGGAGACTTCGCAAGGAGTGCAGCCTTCGAACGGAGTGCAGCCTTCTCACGGAGTGCAGCCTTGGCACAGAGTGCAGCCTTCGCACGGAGTGCAGCATTCACACGGTGTGCTGCCTTCGCACGGAGTGCAGCCTTCACACGGAGTGCTGCCTTCGCACGGAGTGCTGCCTTCGCACGGAGTGCTGCCTTCGCACGGAGTGCTGCCTTCGCACGGAGTGCTGCCTTCGCACGCAGTGCAGCCTTCGCACGGAGTGCAGCCATCGCACTGAGAGCAGCCGTCGCAGGGAGTGGAGACTTCGCAAGGAGTGCAGCCTTCGCACGGAGTGCAGCCTTCGCACGGAGTGCAGCCTTCGCACGGAGTGCAGCCTTCGCACGGAGTGCAGCCTTCGCACAAAGTGCAGCCCTGGCACGGAGTGCAGCCTTGGCACGGAGTGCAGCCTTCGCACGGACTGCAGCCTTCGCACGGAGTGCAGCCTTCGCACGGAGTGCAGCCTTCGCACGGAGTGCAGCCTTCGCACAGAGTGCAGCCTTCGCACGGAGTGCAGCCTTTGCACGGAGTGCAGCCTTCACATGGAGTGCAACCTTCGCATGGATTGCAGCCATAGCACGGAGTGCAGCCTTCGCACGGAGTTGAGTCTTTGCAAGGAGTGCAGCCTTCGCACGGAGTGCAGCTTTCGCACGGAGTGCAGCCATCTCACGGAGTGCAGCCTTCGCACGGAGTGGAGACGTCGCAAGGAGTGCAGCCTTCTCACGGAGTTCAGCCTTCGCACGGAGTGCAGCCTTCGCACGGAGTGCAGCCTTCGCACGGAGTACAGCCTTCGCACGGAGTGCAACCTTCGCACGGAGTGCAGCCTTCGCACGGAGTGCAGCCGTCGCACGGAGTGCAGCCTTCACAATGAGTGCAGCCTCCGCAGGGAGTGCAGCCTCCACATGGAGTGCAGCCTCCACATGGAGTGCAGTCTCTGCATGGGGTGCAGTCTCTGCATGGAGTGAAGTCTCTGCATGGAGTGCAGCCTCCACTGGGAGTACACCCTTCACAGGGAGACCAGCCTTTGCATGCAGTGCAGCAGTTTTCGCACAGTGTGCAGCCCTCGAACACAGTGCAGCCATCGCACGGAGTGCAGCATTTGCACAGAGTGCAGCCTTCGCACGGAGTGGAGCCTTCACACGGAGTTAAGCCGTCGCACAGAGTGGAGCCTTAGTGCGGAGTGCAGCCTTTGCACGGAGTGCAGCCTTCGCACGGAGTGCAGCCTTCGCACGGAGTGCAGTCATCGCATGGAGTGCAGCCTTCGCACGGAGTGCAGACTTCGCACGGAGTGGAGCCTTCGCACGGAGTTAAGCCTTCGCGCGGAGTGGAGCCTTAGCGCGGAGTGCAGCTTTCGCACGGAGTGCAGCCTTCGCACGGAGTGCAGCCTTCGCACATAGTGCTGCCATCGCACGGAGTGCTGCCTTCGCATGGAGTGCTGCTGTTGCACTGAGTGCAGCCTTCGCACGGAGTGCAGCCATCGCACGGAGTGCAGCCTTCGCACGGAGTGGAGACTTCGCAAGAAGAGGAGCCTTCGCACGGAGTGCGGCATTCGCACGGAGTGCAGCCTTCGCACGGAGTGCAGCCTTCACAATGAGTGCAGCCTTCACAATGAGTGCAGCCTCCGCAGGGTGTGCAGCCTCCACATGGAGTGCAGCCTCCACATGGAGTGCTGTCTCTGCATGGAGTGCAGTCTCTGCATGGTGTGCAGTCTCCTCATGGAGTGCAGCCTCCACTGGGAATACACCCTCCACAGGGAGAGCAGCCTTTGCATGCAGTGCAGCAGTTTTCGCACATAGTGCAGCCCTCGAACACAGTGCAGACTTAACACGGAGTGCAGCCTTCGCACGGAGTGCAGCCTTCGCACGGAGTGCAGCCTTCGCACGGAGTGCAGCCTTCGCACGGAGTGCAGCCTTCGCACGGAGTGGAGACGTCGCAGGGAGTGCAGCCTTCTCACGGAGTGCAGCCTTCGCACGGAGTGCAGCCTTCGCACGGAGTGCAGCCTTCGCACGGATTGCAGCCTTCGCACGGAGTGCAACCTTCGCACGGAGTGCAGCCTTCGCACGGAGTGCAGCCTTCGCATGGAGTGCAGCCTTCACAATGAGTGCAGCCTCCGCAGGGAGTGCAGCCTCCACATGGAGTGCAGCCTTCACATGGAGTGCAGTCTCTGCATGGGGTGCAGTCTCTGCATGGAGTGCAGTCTCTGCATGGAGTGCAGCCTCCACTGGGAGTACACCCTTCACAGGGAGAGCAGCCTTTGCATGCAGTGCAGCAGTTTTCGCACAGTGTGCAGCCCTCGAACACAGTGCAGCCATCGCACGGAGTGCAGCATTTGCACAGAGTGCAGCCTTCGCACGGAGTGGAGCCTTCGCACGGAGTTAAGCCTTCGCACAGGGTGGAGCCTTAGCGTGGAGTGCAGCCTTCGCACGGAGTGCAGCCATCGCACGGAGTGCAGCCTTCGCACGGAGTGCAGTCATCGCACGGAGTGCAGCCTTCGCACGGAGTGGAGACATCGCAAGGAGTGCAGCCTTCGCACGGAGTGCAGCCTTCACACGGAGTGCAGCCTTCGCACGGAGTGCAGCCTTCGCACGGAGTGCAGCCTTCGCACGGAGTGCAGCCTTTGCACGGAGTGCAGCCCTCGCACGGAGTGCAGCCCTCGCACGGAGTGCAGCCATCGCATGGAGTGCAGCATTTGCACAGAGTGCAGCCTTCGCACGGAGTGGAGCCTTCGCACGGAGTTAAGCCTTCGCGCGGTGTGGAGCCTTAGCGCGGATTGCAGCCTTCGCACGGAGCGCAGCCTTTGCACGGAGTGGAGACTTCGCAAGGAGAGGAGCCTTCGCACGGAGTGCGGCATTCGCACGGAGTGCAGCCTTCGCACGGAGTGCAGCCTTCACAATGAGTGCAGCCTTCACAATGAGTGCAGCCTCCGCAGGGTGTGCAGCATCCACATGGAGTGCAGCCTCCACATGGAGTGCAGTCTCTGCATGGAGTGCAGTCTCTGCATGGAGTGCAGTCTCCTCATGGAGTGCAGCCTCCACTGGGAATACACCCTCCACAGGGAGAGCAGGCTTTGCATGCAGTGCACCAGTTTTCGCACATAGTGCAGCCCTCGAACACAGTGCAGCATTCGCACGGAGTGCAGCCTTCGCACGGAGTGTAGCCATCGCACGGAGTGCAGCCTTCGCACGGAGTGCAGCCTTCGCACGGAGTGCAGCCTTCGCACAGAGTGCAGCCATCGCACGGAGTGCAGGCTACGCTCGGAGTGCAGCCTTTGCAAGGAGTGCAGCCTTTGCACGGAGTGCAGCCTTTGCACGGAGTGCAGCCTTCGCACGGAGTGCTGCTTTCGCACAGAGTGCTGCATTCGCACGGAGTGCTGCTGTTGCACGGAGTGCAGCCTTCGCATGGAGTGCAGCCATCACACGGAGTGCAGCCATCGCACGGAGTGGAGACTTCGCAAGGAGTGCAGCCTTCGCATGGAGTGCAGACTTCGCACAGAGTGCAGCCATCGCACGGAGTGCAGGCTTCGCTCGGAGTGCAGCCTTCGCAAGGAGTGCAGCCTTCGCACGGAGTGCAGCCTTCGCACGGAGTGGAGACTTCGCAAGGTGTGCAGCCTTCGCACGGAGTGCAGTCACTGCATGGAGTGCAGTCTCTGCATGGAGTGCAGTCTCCTCATGGAGTGCAGCCTCCACTGGGAATATACTCTCCACAGGGAGAGCAGCCTTTGCATGCAGTGCAGCAGTTTTCGCACATAGTGCAGCCCTCGAACACAGTGCAGACTTAACACGGAGTGCAGCCTTCGCACGGAGTGCAGCCTTCGCACGGAGTGCAGCCTTCGCACGGAGTGCAGCCTTCGCACAGAGTGCAGCCCTCGCACGGAGTGCACCCTTCGCATGGGGTGCAGCCTTCGCACGGAGTGCAGCCTTCGCACAGAGTGCAGCCTTCGCACGGAGTGCTGCCTTCGCACGGAGAGCTGCCTTCGCACGGACTGCTGCTGTTGCACGGAGTGCAGCCATCGCGCAGAGTGCAGCCATCGCACGGAGTGCAGCCTTCGCACGGAGTGGAGACTTCGCACGGAGTGCAGCCATCGCACGGAGTGCAGCCTTCGCTCGGAGTGCAGCCTTCGCATGGAGTGCAGCCTTCGCACAGAGTGCAGCCTTCGCACGGAGTGCTGCTTTCGCACAGAGTGCTGCATTTGCACGGAGTGCTGCTGTTGCACGGAGTGCAGCCTTCGCATGGAGTGCAGCCATCGCACGGAGTGCAGCCTTCGCACGGAGTGGAGACTTCGCAAGATGTGCAGCCTTCGCACGGAGTGCAGCCTTCGCAACGAGTGCCGCCTCCGCACGGAGTGCAGCCTTCGCACAGAGTGCAGCCTTCGCACGGAGTGCAGCCTTCGCACGTATTGCAGCCGTCGCACGGAGTTCAGCCTTCGCACGGAGTGCAGCCTTCGCACGGAGTGCAGCCTTGGCACGGAGTGCAGCCTTGGCACCAAGTGCAGCCTTGGCACGGAGTGCAGCCTTCGCAAGGAGTGCAGCCTCCGCACGAAGTGCAGACTTTGCACGGAGTGCAGCCTTCACACGGAGTGCATCCTTCGCACGGAGTGCAGCCTTCGCATGGAGTGCTGCCTTCGCACGGAGTGCTGCCTCCGCAGGGAGTGCTGCCTTCGCACGGAGTGCTGCTGTTGTACGGAGTGCAGCCCTCGCACGGAGTGCAGCCATCGCACGGAGTGCAGCCTTCGCACGGAGTGGAGACTTCGCAAAGAGTGCAGCCTTCGCACGGAGTGCAGCCTTCGCACGGAGTGCAGCCTTCGCACAGAGTGCAGCCTTCGCACGGAGTGCAGCCTTCGCACGGAGTGCAGCCTTCACACAGCGTGCAGCCTTAACGCGGAGTGCTGCCTTCGCACGGAGTGCAGCCTTGGCCGGAGTGCAGCCTTGGCACGGAGTGCAGCTTTGGCACGGAGTGCAGCCTTCGCACAGGGTGCAGCCTTCGCACGGAGTGCAGCCTTCGGACACAGTGCAGCCATCGCTCGGAGTGCTGCCTTCGCACGGAGTGCAGCCTTCGCATGGAATGCAGCCTTCGCACGGAGTGCAGCCTCGGCCGGAGTGCAGCATTGGCACGGAGTGCAGCTTTGGCACGGAGTGCAGCCTTCGCACGGAGTGCAGCCTTCGCACGGAGTGCAGCCTTCGGACACAGTGCAGACTTCGCACGGAGTGCTGCCTTCGCACGGAGTGCTGCTGTTGCACGGAGTGCAGCCCTCGCACAGAGTGCAGCCATCGCACGGAGTGCAGCCTTCGCACAGAGTTGAGACTTCGAAAGGAGTGCAGCCTTCGCACGGAGTGCAGACTTCGCACGGAGTGCAGCCACCGCACATAGTGCAGCCTTCGCACGGAGTGCAGCCTTCACAATGAGTGCAGCCTTCACAATGATTGCAGCCTCCGCAGGGAGTGCACCCTCCACATGGAGTGCAGCCTCCACATGGAGTGCAGTCTCTGCATGGAGTGCAGTCTCTGCATGGAGTGCAGTCTCTGCATGGAGTGCAGTCTCTGCATGGAGTGCAGCCTCCACTGGGAGTACACCCTTCACAGGGAGAGCAGCCTTTGCATGCAGTGCAGCAGTTTTCGCACAGAGTGCAGCCCTCGAACACAGTGCAGCCATCGCACGGAGTGCAGCCTTCGCACGGAGTGCAGCCTTCACACGGAGTGCTGCCTTCGCACGGAGATCTGCCTTCGCACGGAGTGCAGCCTTCGCATGGAGTGCAGCCTTCGCACGGAGTGCAGCCTTCGCACGGTAGGCAGCCTTCGCACGGAGTGCAGCCTTCGCACGGAGTGCAGCCTTCACAATGAGTGCAGCCTCCGCAGGGAGTGCAGCCTCCACATGGAGTGCAGCCTCCACATGGAGTGCAGTCTCTGCATGGAGTGCAGTCTCGCCATGGAGTGCAGTCTCTCCATGGAGTGCAGCCTCCACTGGGAGTATACCCTTCACAGGGAGAGCAGCCTTTGCATGCAGTGCAGCAGTTTTCGCACAGAGTGCAGCCCTCGAACACAGTGCAGCCATCGCACGGAGTGCAGCATTCGCACGGAGTGCAGCCTTCGCACGGAGTGCAGCCTTCACACGGAGTGCTGCTTTTGCACGGAGTGCTGCCTTCGCACGGAGTGCTGCTGTTGCACGGAGTGCAGCCTTCGCATGGAGTGCAGCCATCGCACGGAGTGCAGCCTTCGCACGTAGTGGATACTTCGCAAGGTGTGCAGCCTTCGCACGGAGTGCAGCCTTCGCAACGAGTGCAGCCTCCGCACGGAGTGCAGCCTTTGCACAGAGTGCAGCCTTCGCACGGAGTGCAGCCTTCGCACGTAGTGCAGCCGTCGCACGGAGTTCAGCCTTCGCACGGAGTGCAGCCTTCGCACGGAGTGCAGCCTTGGCACCGAGTGCAGCCTTGGCACCGAGTGCAGCCTTGGCACGGAGTGCAGCCTTCGCAAGGAGTGCAGCCTTCGCACAGAGTGCAGCCTTCGCACGGAGTGCAGCCTTCGCACGGAGTGCTGCCTCCGCACGGAGTGCTGCCTTCGCACGGAGTGCTGCTGTTGTACGGAGTGCAGCCCTCGCACGGGGTGCAGCCATCGCACGGAGTGCAGCCTTCCCACGGAGTGGAGATTTCGCAAGGAGTGCAGCCTTCGCACGGAGTGTAGCCTTCGCACGGAGTGCTGCTGTTGCACGGAGTGCAGCCTTCGCACAGAGTGCAGCCTTCGCACAGAGTGCAGCCTTCGCACGGAGTGCAGCCTTCGCACGGAGTGCAGCCATCACACGGAGTGCAGCCTTCACACGGAGTGCTGCCTTCGCACGGAGTGCAGCCTTGTCCGGAGTGCAGCCTTGGCACGGAGTGCAGCTTTGGCACGGAGTGCAGCCTTCGCACGGAGTGCAGCCTTCGCATGGAGTGCAGCCTTCGGACATAGTGCAGCCTTCGCACGGAGTGCTGCCTTCACACGGAGTGCAGCCTTCACACGGAATGCAGCCTTTGCACGGAGTGCAGCCTTCGCACGGAGTGCAGCCTTGGCCGGAGTGCAGCCTTGGCACGGAGTGCAGCTTTGGCACGGAGTGCAGCCCTCGCACGGAGTGCAGCCTTCGCATGGAGTGCAGCCTTCGGACACAGTGCAGACTTCACACGGAGTGCTGCCTTCGCACGGAGTGCTGCTGTTGCATGGAGTGCAGCCCTCGCACAGAGTGCAGCCATCGCACGGAGTGCAGCCTTCGCACAGAGTGGAGACTTCGAAAGGAGTGCAGCTTTCGCACGGAGTGCAGACTTCTCATGGAGTGCAGCCATCGCACGGAGTGCAGCCTACGCACGGAGTGTAGCCTTCACAATGAGTGCAGCCTTCACAATGATTGCAGCCTCCGCAGGGAGTGCAGCCTCCACATGGAGTGCAACCTCCACATGGAGTGCAGTCTCTGCATGGAGTGCAGTCTCTGCATGGAGTGCAGTCTCTGCATGGAGTGCAGCCTCCACTGGGAGTACACCCTTCACAGGGAGAGCAGCCTTTGCATGCAGTGCAGCAGTTTTCGCACAGAGTGCAGCCCTCGAACACAGTGCAGCCATCGCACGGAGTGCAGCCATCGCACGGAGTGCAGCCTTCACACGGAGTGCAGTCTTCACACGGAGTGCTGCATTCGCACAGACAGCTGCCTTCGCACAGAGTGCAGACTTCGCACGGAGTGCAGCCTTCGCACGGAGTGCAGCCTTCGCACGGAGGGCAGCCTTCGCTAGGAGTGCAGCCTTCGCACGGAGTGCAGCCTTCGCACGGAGTGCAGCCTTCGCACGGAGTGCTGCCTTCGCACGGAGTGCTGCCTTCGCACGGAGTGCTGCTGTTTCACGGAGTGCAGCCTTCGCACGGAGTGAAGCCATCGCACGGAGTGCAGCCTTCGCACGGAGTGCATACTTCGCAAGGAGTGTGCCTTCGCACGGAGTGCAGCCTTCGCAAGGAGTGGAGACTTTGCAAGGAGTGCAGATTTCGCACGGAGTGCAGCCTTCGCACGGAGTGCAGCCTTCGCACGGAGTGCAGCCTTCGCACGGAGTGCAGCCTTCGCACGGAGTGCAGTCTTCGCACAGAGTGCAGCCTTGGCACGGAGTGCAGCCTTCGCATGGAGTGCAGCATTCGCACGGTGTGCAGCCTTCGCACGGAGTGCTGCCTTCGCACGGAGTGCTGCCTTCGCACGGAGTGCAGCCTTTGCACGGAGTGCAGCCTTGGCACGGAGTGCAGCCTTGGCACGGAGTGCAGCCTTCGCAAGGAGTGCAGCCTCCGCATGGAGTGCAGCCTTGGCACGGAGTGCAGCCTTCGCACGGAGTGCAGCCTTCGCACGGAGTGCTGCCTTCGCACGGAGTGCTGCCTCCGTACGGAGTGCTGCCTTCGCACGGAGTGCTGCTGTTGCACGGAGTGCAGCCCTCGCACGGAGTGCAGCCATCGCACGGAGTGCAGCCTTCGCACGGAGTGGAGACTTCGCAAGGTGTGCAGCCTTCGCACGGAGTGCAGCTTTCGCACGGAGTGCTGCTGTTGCACGGAGTGCAGCCTTCGCACGAAGTGCAGGCTTCGAACAGAGTGCAGCCTTCGCACGGAGTGCAGCCTTCGCACGGGGTGCAGCCTTCGCACGGAGTGCAGCCTTCGCACGGAGTGCAGCCCTTACACGGAGTGCTGCCTTCGCACAGAGAGCTGCCTTCGCACGGAGTGCTGCTGTTGCACGGAGTGCAGCCTTCACACGAAGTGCAGGCTTCGAACTGAGTGCAGCATTCGCACGGAGTGCTGCCTTCGAATGGAGTGCTGCCTTTGCACGGAGTGCTGCTGTTGCACGGAGTGCACCCTTCACACAGATTGCTACCATTACACGGAGTGCAGCCTTCGCACGGAGTGGAGACTTCGCAAGGAGTGCAGCCTTCGCACGGAGTGCAGCCTTCGCACGGAGTGCTGCCTTCGCACGGAGTGCTGCTGTTGCACAGAGTGCAGCCTTCGCACAGAGTGCAGCCATCGCACGGAGTGCAGGCTTCGCACGGAGTGCAGCCTTCGCACGGAGTGCAGCCTTCCCAATGAGTGCAGCCTCCGCAGGGAGTGCAGCCTTTGCACGGAGTGCAGCCTTCGAATGGAGTGCTGCCTTCGCACGGAGTGCAGCCTTCCCACGGAGTGCAGCCTTCGCACGGAGTGCTGCCTTCGCACGGAGTGCTGCCTTCGCACGGAGTGCTGCTGTTTCACGGAGTGCAGCCTTCGCATGGAGTGGAGACTTCGCAAGGTGTGCAGCCTTCGCACGGAGTGCAGCTTTCGCACGGAGTGCTGCTGTTGCACGGAGTGCAGCCTTCGCACGAAGTGCAGGCTTCGAACAGCGTGCAGCCTTCGCACGGAGTGCAGCCTTCGCACGGGGTGCAGCCTTCGCACGGAGTGCTGCCTTCGCACGGAGTGCAGCCCTTACACGGAGTGCTGCCTTCGCACAGAGAGCTGCCTTCGCACGGAGTGCTGCTGTTGCACGGAGTGGAGCCTTCGCACGGAATGCAGCCATCGCACGGAGTGCAGCCTTCGCACGGAGTGGAGACTTTGCAAGGAGTGCAGCCTTCGCACAGAGTGCAGCCTTCACACGGAGTGCAGCATTCGCACGGAGTGCAGCCTTCGCACGAAGTGCAGGCTTCGAACTGAGTGCAGCATCCGCACGGAGTGCTGCCTTCGAACGGAGTGCTGCCTTTGCACGGAGTGCTGCTGTTGCACCGAATGCAGCCTTCACACGGATTGCTACCATTACATGGAGTGCAGCCTTCGCACGGAGTGGAGACTTCGCAAGGAGTGCAGCCTTCGCACGGAGCGCAGCCTTCGCACAGAGTGCTGCCTTCGCACGGAGTGCTGCTGTTGCACGGAGTGCAGCCTTCGCACGGAGTGCAGCCATCGCACGGAGTGCAGCATTCGCACGGAGTGCAGCCTTCGCACGGAGTGCAGCCTTCCCAATGAGTGCAGCCTCCGCAGGGAGTGCAGCCTTCGCACGGAGTGCTGCCTTCGCACGGAGTGCAGCCTTTGCACGGAGTGCAGCCTTCGCACGGAGTGCAGCCTTCGCACGGAGTGCTGCCTTCGCAAGGAGTGCTGCCTTCGCACGGAGTTCTGCTGTTGCACGGAGTGCAGCCTTTGCACGGAGTGCAGCCATCGCACGGAGTGCAGCCTTCGCACGGAGTGCAGCCTTCGCACGGAGTGCAGCATTCCCAATGAGTGCAGCCTCCGCAGGGAGTGCAGCCTTCGCACGGAGTGCAGCCTTCGCACGGAGTGCAGCCTTCGCACGGAGTGCAGCCTTCGCACGGAGTGCTGCCTTCGCACGGAGTGCTGCCTTCGCACGGAGTGCTGCTGTTTCACGGAGTGCAGGCTTCGCACGGAGTGAAGCCATCGCACGGAGTGCAGCCTTCGCACGGAGTGCATACTTCGCAAGGAGTGTGCCTTCGCACGGAGTGCAGCCTTCGCACGGAGTGGAGACTTTGCAAGGAGTGCAGCCTTCGCACGGAGTGCAGCCTTCGCACGGAGTGCAGCCTTCGCACGGAGTGCAGCCTTCGCATGGAGTGCAGCCTTCGCACGGAGTGCAGTCTTCGCACGGAGTGCAGCCTTGGCACGGAGTGCAGCCTTCGCACGGAGTGCAGCATTCGCACGGTGTGCAGCCTTCGCACGGAGTGCTGCCTTCGCACGGAGTGCTGCCTTCGCACGGAGTGCAGCCTTCGCACGGAGTGCAGCCTTCGCACGGAGTGCAGCCTTCCCACGTAGTGCAGCCTTCGCACGGAGTGCAGCCTTTGCACGGAGTGGAGACTTCGCAAGGTGTGCAGCCTTCGCACGGAGTGCAGCCTTCGCACGGAGTGCTGCTGTTGCACGGAGTGCAGACTTCGCACGAAGTGCAGCCTTCGCACAGAGTGCAGCCTTCGCACGGAGTGCAGCCTTCGCACGGAGTGCAGCCTTCGCACGGAGTGCAGCCTTCGCATGGAGTGCAGCCCTTAAAAGGAGTGCTGCCTTCGCACAGAGAGCTGCCTTCGCACGGAGTGCTGCTGTTGCACGGAGTGGAGCCTTCGCATGGAGTGCAGCATTCGCACGGAGTGCAGCCTTCACACGGAGTGCAGCATTCGCACGGAGTGCAGCCTTCACACGGAGTGCAGCATTCGCACGGAGTGCAGCCTTCGCACGAAGTGCAGCTTTCGAACTGAGTGCTGCCTCCACACGGAGTGCTGCCTTCGAACGGAGTGCTGCCTTTGCACGGAGTGCTGCTGTTGCACGGAGTGCAGCCTTCGCACGGATTGCCACCATCGCACGGAGTGCAGCCTTCGCACGGAGTGGAGACTTCGCAAGGAGTGCAGCCTTCGCACGGAGTGCAGCCTTCGTACGGAGTGCAGCCTTCGCACCGAGTGCAGCCTTCGCACAGAGTACAGCCTTCGCACGGAGTGCAGCCTTCGCACGGAGTGCTGCCTTCGCACGGAGTGCTGCCTTCGCATGGAGTGCTGCTGTTGCACGGAGTGCAGCCTTCGCACGGATTTCAGCCATCGCACGGAGTGCAGCCTTCGCACGGAGTGGAGACTTTGCAAGGAGTGCAGCCTTCGCACGGAGTGCAGCCTTCGCACGGAGTGCAGCCTTCGCACGGAGTGCAGCCTTCGCATGGAGTGCAGCCTTCTCACGGAGTGCAGCCTTGGCACGGAGTGCAGCCTTCGCACGGAGTGCAGCATTCACACGGTGTGCTGCCTTCGCACGGACCGCAGCCTTCACACGGAGTGCTGCCTTCGCACGGAGTGCTGTCTTCACACGGAGTGCTGCCTTCGCACGGAGTGCTGCTGTTGCAAGGAGTGCAGCTTCTGCACGGAGTGCAGCCATCTTATGGAGTGCAGCCTTCGCACGGAGTGGAGACGTCGCAAGGAATGCAGCCTTCTCACGGAGTGCAGCCCTTACACGGAGTGCTGCCTTCACACAGAGAGCTGCCTTCGCACGGAGTGCTGCTGTTGCACGGAGTGGAGCCTTCGCACGGAGTGCAGCATTCGCACGGAGTGCAGCCTTCACACGGAGTGCAGCATTCGCACGGAGTGCAGCCTTCACACGGAGTGCAGCATTTGCACGGAGTGCAGCCTTCGCACGAAGTGCAGCTTTCGAACTGAGTGCTGCCTCCACACGGAGTACTGCCTTCGAACGGAGTGCTGCCTTTGCACGGAGTGCTGCTGTTGCACGGAGTGCAGCCTTTGCACGGATTGCCACCATCGCACGGAGTGCAGCCTTCGCACGGAGTGGAGACTTCGCAAGGAGTGCAGCCTTCGCACGGAGTGCAGCCTTCGTACGGAGTGCAGCCTTCGCACGGAGTGCAGCCTTCGCACAGAGTACAGCCTTCGCATGGAGTGCAGCCTTCGCACGGAGTGCTGCCTTCGCACGGAGTGCTGCCTTCGCATGGAGTGCTGCTGTTGCACGGAGTGCAGCCTTCGCACGGATTTCAGCCATCGCACGGAGTGCAGCCTTCGCATGGAGTGGAGACTTTGCAAGGAGTGCAGCCTTCGCACGGAGTGCAGCCTTCGCACGGAGTGCAGCCTTCGCACGGAGTGCAGCCTTCGCACGGAGTGCAGCCTTCTCACGGAGTGCAGCCTTGGCACGGAGTGCAGCCTTCGCACGGAGTGCAGCATTCGCACGGTGTGCTGCCTTCGCACGGACCGCAGCCTTCACACGGAGTGCTGCCTTCGCACGGAGTGCTGTCTTCGCACGGAGTGCTGCCTTCGCATGGAGTGCTGCTGTTGCAAGGAGTGCAGCTTCTGCACGGAGTGCAGCTTCTGCACGGAGTGCAGCCATCTAACGGAGTGCAGCCTTCGCACGGAGTGGAGACGTCGCAAGGAATGCAGCCTTCTCACGGAGTGCAGGCCTTACACGGAGTGCTGCCTTCGCACAGAGAGCTGCCTTCGCATGGAGTGCTGCTGTTGCACGGAGTGGAGCCTTCGCACGGAGTGCAGCATTCGCACGGAGTGCAGCCTTCACACGGAGTTCAGCATTCGCACGGAGTGCAGCCTTCACACGGAGTGCAGCATTCGCACGGAGTGCAGCTTTCGCACGAAGTGCAGCTTTCGAACTGAGTGCTGCCTCCACACGGAGTGCTGCCTTCGAACGGAGTGCTGCCTTTGCATGGAGTGCTGCTGTTGCACGGAGTGCAGCCTTCGCATGGATTGCCACCATCGCACGGAGTGCAGCCTTCGCACGGAGTGGAGACTTCGCAAGGAGTGCAGCCTTCGCACGGAGTGCAGCCTTCGCACAGAGTACAGCCTTCGCATGGAGTGCAGCCCTCGCACGGAGTGCTGCCTTCGCACGGAGTGCTGCCTTCGCATGGAGTGCTGCTGTTGCACGGAGTGCAGCCTTCGCACGGATTTCAGCCATCGCACGGAGTGCAGCCTTCGCACGGAGTGGAGACTTTGCAAGGAGTGCAGCCTTCGCACGGAGTCCAGCCTTCGCACGGAGTGCAGCCTTCGCACGGAGTGCAGCCTTCGCACGGAGTGCGGCCTTCTCACGGAGTGCAGCCTTGGCACGGAGTGCAGCCTTCGCACGGAGTGCAGCATTCGCACGGTGTGCTGCCTTCGCACGGACCGCAGCCTTCACACGGAGTGCTGCCTTCGCACGGAGTGCTGTCTTCGCACGGAGTGCTGCCTTCGCACGGAGTGCTGCTGTTGCAAGGAGTGCAGCTTCTGCACGGAGTGCAGCCATCTTACGGAGTGCAGCCTTCGCACGGAGTGGAGACGTCGCAAGGAATGCAGCCTTCTCACGGAGTGCAGCCTTCGCACGGAGTGCAGCCTTCGCATGGAGTGCAGCCTTCGCACGGAGTGCTTCCTTCGCACGGAGTGCAACCTTCGCACGGAGTGCAGCCTTCGCACGGAGTGCAGCCTTCGACCGGAGTGCAGCCTTCACAATGAGTGCAGCCTCCGCAGGGAGTGCAGCCTCCACATGGAGTGCAGCCTCCACATGGAGTGCAGTCTCTGCATGGGGTGCAGTCACTGTATGGAGTGCAGTCTCCGCATGGAGTGCAGCCTCCACTGGGAGTACACCCTTCACAGGGAGAGCAGCCTTTGCATGCAGTGCAGCAGTTTTCGCACAGTGTGCAGCCCTCGAACACAGTGCAGCCATCGCACGGAGTGCAGCATTTGCACGGAGTGCAGCCTTCGCACGGAGTGGAGCCTTCGCACGGAATGCAGCCTTCGCACGGAGTGCAGCCTTAGCGTGGAGTGCAGCCTTCGCACGGAGTGCAGCCTTCGCACGGAGTGCAGCCTTCGCACGGTGTGCAGCCATCGCACGGAGTGCAGCCTTCGCACGGAGTGGAGACTTCGCAAGGAGTGCAGCCTTCGCACGGAGTGCAGCCTTCGCACGGAGTGCAGCCTTCGCACGGAGTGCAGCCTTCGCACGGAGTGCAGCCTTCGCACGGAGTGCAGGCTTCGCAAGGAGTGCAGCCTTCGCATGGAGTGCAGCCTTCGCACGGAGTGCAGCCTTCGCACATAGTGCTGCCTTCGCACGGAGTGCTGCCTTCGCACGGAGTGCTGCTGTTGCACTGAGTGCAGCCTTCGCACGGAGTGCAGCCATCGCACTGAGTGCAGCCTTCGCACGGAGTGGAGACTTCGCAAGGAGAGGAGCCTTCGCTCGGAGTGCAGCCTTCGCACGGAGTGCAGCCTTCGCACGGAGTGCAGCCTTCACAATGAGTGCAGCCTTCACAATGAGTGCAGCCTCCGCAGGGAGCGCAGCCTCCACATGGAGTGCAGCCTCCACATGGAGTGCAGTCTCTGCATGGAGTGCAGTCTCTGCATGGAGTGCAGTCTCCTTATGGAGTGCAGCCTCCACTGGGAATACACCCTCCACAAGGAGAGCAGCCTTTGCATGCAGTGCAGCAGTTTTCGCACATAGTGCAGCCCTCGAACACAGTGCAGACTTAACACGGAGTGCAGCCTTCGCACGGAGTGCAGCCTTCGCACAGAGTGCAGCCTTCGCACGGAGTGCAGCCTTCGCACGGAGTGCAGCCTTCGCACGGAGTGCAGCCATCGCACGGAGTTCAGCCTTCGCACGGAGTGCTGCCTTGGCACGGAGTTTAGCCTTGGCACGGAGTGCAGCCTTGGCACGGAGTGCAGCCTTGGCACGGAGTGCAGCCTTCGCAAGGAGTGCAGCCTCTGCACGGAGTGCAGGCTTCGCACGGAGTGCAGCCTTCGCACGGAGTGCAGCCTTCGCACGGAGTGCTGCTGTTGCACTGAGTGCAGCCTCCGCACGGTGTGCAGCCTTCGCACAGAGTGCAGCCTTTGCACGGAGTGCAGCCTTCGCACGGAGTGCGGCCTTCACACGGAGTGCAGCCTTCACACGGAGTGCTGCCTTCGCACGGAGAGCAGCCTTTGCACGGAGTGGAGCCTTCGCACGGAGTGCAGCCTTCGCACGGAGTGCAGCCTTCGCACGGAGTGCAGCCTTCGCACGGAGTGCTGCCTTCGCACGGAGTGCTGCCTTCGCACGGAGTGCTGCTGTTGCACGGGGTGCAGCCTTCGCACGGAGTGCAGCCATCGCACGGAGTGCAGCCTTTGCACGGAGTGGAGACTTCGCAAGGAGTGCAGCACACCCTGGATATGCATCACAATCAGGATATGCAGCACACACTATAAAGGCAGCACACTTTGGATATGCAACACACGCTATAAAGGGAGCACAAACTGGACAGGCAGCACTCCTGGAGGTGCAGCACACACTGGAAAGGCAGCACTCAATGGAAATGCATCACAAACTGGGTAGGCAGCACTCACTAGAAAAGCAGTGCACACTAGAAATCCACACACAATGGTATGCAGCACAAATAGGAAAGGAGCACATGCTGCAACGGCAGAACACGCTGCAATAGCAGCACACACTGCTCTGGCAGAACATACTGCCATGACAGCACATGTTGCAAAGGTAGCACATATTAGAACGGCAACACACATTGGAAAGTCACCTCATATTTTAAAGACAGCACACATTGGGAAGGCAGCACATATTGGGAAGGCAGCACACATCGGAAAGGAAGCACACATTTAATATGCAGCATCACTGGAGAAGCACACATAGTGGAAAGCACCATGCTGGAGTCCGCTGCTCGTGGTCGTGTGGTAGCGTTCTCATTTCCCACGCTCGGGTTTGATTCCTGGTGGGGTCAGGAATTTTCTCTGCCTCGTGATGACTGGGTGTTGTGTGCTGTCCTTAGGTTAGTTAGGTTTAAGTAGTTCTAAGTTCTAGGGGACTGATGACCATAGATGTTAATTCCCATAGTGCTCAGAGCCATTTGAACCATTTTGAACCACACTGGAAAGGCACCACACACTAGAAAGGCACCACATACTGGAAAGGCATCACACACTGGTAAGGCTGCAGTCGCAGCGTGTGCTGCCTCACATTGTGTGTGGTTTTCAAGTGATGTGGCTCCGCAGTGTGTTCTGCGTTTTCAGTGAGTGTTGCCTATCCAGTTTGTGATGCCTTACCAATGTCTGCACCTTTCCAGTGTGTTCTTCCTTTCCAGTATATGCTGCTTTTCCAGTTTGTGCTGCCTTTCCAGTGTGTTTCAGGCTTCCCAATTTGTGCTGCCTTTGCAGCATGTGGTGCCTTTGCAGCATGTGCTTCCTTTGCTGCATGTGCCTCTTTGCAGTCTGTGCTGCATTTGAACATGTGTTGCATTTTCATTGTGTGCCGCCTTTGCACCATGTGCTGCTTTTGCAGGGTATGCAGCCTTTACAAGGTGTGCATCCTTCATAAAATTTGTAGTATTTGCAATGCTTGCAGTGATTTCAAGGTGTGCAGCATTCGCAATCTGTGCAGCTTTCACAAGGTATGCTGCCTTAGCAAAGTGTGCTATGTTCACAATGTGTGCTGCCTTTGCGATGTTTGCAGCCTTCACAAGTGATTCTGTCTTCGCAATGTGGTTCAAATGGCTCTGAGCACTATGGG